>NC_043705.1:33525623-33533947 GCF_006229205.1 Suricata suricatta | reverse complement strand
TATATATATATATATGATTTTAACTTAAAAGATATTTTCAGATCTACAGATGTTGGAAGAATTGATCACAGTAGACCTGCCCTACAAAAACATATTACCACTACTCCTTCAGGAAGAAGAAAAATACTAGGTGGGAATGTGAATTTACACAAGGGAAAAACATTGGATTTCGTATATGGTCACTAAACAAATTGAGAAAGATGGTGCTAATGGGTTGGAAAGCTTAATGTTTTTAAGAAGTCAGTTCTCCTCAAATTTATCTATAATTCAGTGAAGTCCAAACAACATCCCAGCAGGTCTTTTGATTAACGTTGACAAGCTGATCCTAAAATTTATATGGAAATGCAAAGGACCTCTAGAATAGCCAATACAAAGCTATGGCAAGTAAGACAGTATAGTAGTGGCATAAAGATGAACATATAGATCATCGAAGTAGAATAGAGTTTAGAACTAGACTCACACATATACAAACAATGGATTTTTGACATAGGTGTAAAGGTCGTTCAGAGGAGAAAGTATAATCTTTTCAATAATGGTACTGGACCAACTGAGTATCATATAAAAAAAGAAATTCAATTCATACCTTATAACATAAGCAAAAATTAACTCAAAATGAATCATAGACTTAAATATAAAATCTGAAGCTATGAATCTGCTAGGAGAAAAAATAGAAGAAAATCTTTGTGACCTTGGTTTAGGCAGAGATTTCTTAAGATATGAAAAGTATAATATCTAAAAAGAAAAAAATTGATAAATTGAACAAATTTAATTTGTCAAAGTTAAAAGCTATGCTCTTCTAGAACACTGTTAAGAGAATGAAAGACAAGCCACAGACTGGAAAAAAATATTTCCGAATTTCATACCTAATAAAGTATTTGTAGCCAAGATAAATAAAGAACTCTGAAATTCAATAATAAGGAAACAACCAAATTTTTTAAATTAGCAAATGTTTTGAAAAGGCACCTCACCAAATAAGATAAACAGATGGAAAACAAAGCATAATGAAATATGTCCAATATCATTATTCATTGGGGAAATACAATTTAAAACCACAGTGTGATATGGCTACATACCTACCAGAATGTTTAAAACTGAAAAGACCTGGACAAGAATGTTCACAGTAGCTTTATTTGTTATAGCCCCAAACTGGAAACAACTCACATGTCCATCAGCAGATAAATGGATAAACAAATTGTGGTGTATTCATTTAGTGGAATACTACCCAGCTATAAAAAGGAACGGACTAGTGACACAGATTGCCATGTTGGAAGAAACTCAAAATAAATATATTAAGTGAAGGCCACAAGACTAAAATAAAAAGTACACACTGTATTATTCAATTTATATAAAACTCTCAAAATCTAGAAGCTATTCTACAGTAGCAGAAAGTTGGTCACTTGTTACTCGGGAAGGGGGTAGAAATGGTGAGGCATGGGAGGGAAGGATCACGGTGGATTAGAGGAAAAATTTGGGGGGATGTTGGAAATATTTATTAACTTGATTGTGGTAGTGGTCTAAAGGTATATACTCATATCCTATCATTTCAAATTGTACCCTTTAGTTTGTTTTATGTCAATTATACCTCAATATATGTGTTAAAAACATTCTGTTGCTTGACTGAGGTTTGCTCTCCCTTTAGCAAAAGGCAGATCAGCTCAAGGTGGAAAGCTGTTAAAGGCGCACCAGCACTGTGGCTTTCACCTTGAAGACCAAAGCGAGATTGGAAGACCATTTAAAAGAAAATAATGTTTGGCTTCTGTGATTCAGTGTTATTAAATGCTCTGTCCATGAACCACGTTAAAGAGCCTCATATTTCAGCAGGTGGGACATGTATTCAGCACATAGTTTTGGAAACAATGAACCAAGAAAAACCTTGTAGGAGTGTAGCAAATATTGTGAGGTGACTTTATGTGACAAATCTTCAGTTGAAACTGAAATTCTACAGCCTTGCTTAATCTTGGAACAACATTGACTCAAGACCAACCCTGTTTAAGTGAGGAATGCAGGTCACCCTTTGAGATTCCTACTAAACCACAAAGTGACTGTGGCTTCTTAGAGTGCCTTTATACTCCCCACCCCCAAATTCTGCTTATTTTAACAGGCCGCTGGTTTTGCAGCCTCTTTCTTCAAATAAGGCAGTTGCGATGCCTGCGTTCAATGTAAAGTCTACAGTATGCAGAAGGATGTGAAAGTATGAATTTTCAGAATAAATGGAGGGTTAGCAAGATAGCCACTCCTATCTCACTTGTCCATTATAGGGCAATAGGAGAAAAATGGGTCTTTTCATGGTGTCCTACTGAAAGGGCAAGAATATCAGACAGTGGGAGGACTCCTGATGGAAAGAGTTCAAATTTTAACTAAAAAATCATAAAGAAGATGAGGGTTTGGAGCTTAGAAAGGAAAAGAGAAAAAATGGCTGGCTTGATGTGCATGCTTTTTTGAGATCATTTGTTTCCATGATTTTTAGCACAAGATAGCAAGATTAAGAAGCAGTTTTAGGGCTGATTTTAAAGATGGATTCAGGCCAAATTGGCTCGTAGCTCTTTGCTGAAAACCCAGCCTCTTCCCAGTATCACTGCTTCCTCTAACTCATCAATGAAATATCATAGGCACTTTATTCCTTAGTCAGCATTTATTTAACCCAGCTGTGCGTCTATGAAAATGTGTCTCCTCTGGATGTGATTGAGCTTTTAGATGTCATCATTGTCTTTACAGTTGTCTCCTTCTCTCTCTTTTCATGCCCTGTTTCATCTGTACCAGCTCCAGGCTTCAGGCAGAAGGGGTTACAAGTATTGTATATTCTAGAACATGACTTATGCCACATTTGCTAGCTAGTGGAGTCAATATGATAGCAAAAGTCACATAGCCAATGATCAGTCTTCCTTCTCCTGCCCAGAATTTGTAACATGAGTTAGATTTTCTTTAGAGCCTCACATCCTGAAATTAGCCTATGTCACAGACTCCTGGGAATGTAGTAAGAACTGGGCCACTTGTAGTTGCTCACCTGTAACTTTGCCCTTCCCGGTCCCTGTCCTTGAAACTCTTCTAAGAAGTCAATTCTAAGCACACACACTGCTGAACCCCTTCTCAGTGGGAGCTCGGACAAGGGGCAAGTTACTGAATTTTCTAGGGTTTGGTTTCCTCACCTGTGACACTGACACACGGTGACATGTATCTCGTGGGATTCTCATGACAGTCAATTTAGTGTATATCTGAAAAGTACATCAGTTCCTAACATACAACAAGAATTCAGTGAACTTTTTTTTTTTTTGTTAGGGACCCGTCCCTTTTGCTTAATTCCCTTCTCTGTTGCTCTACTGACACATTTTCTGTATCGTTATCTTAGTCATATCTGCTTAAGCATCTCTCTCCTCCATGAGGCTATAGTTTCCTTGAGGACAGAAACTGTTATGTCTATTCTTTTAATCCCTAGCAGTGAGCACTGTTTCTGACACACAGGCATACAACGAATGTTGAATCAATAAATAAGTCACTGGATGAAAAATTTATATCTGAGCAAACTAAATGTAGCCTTTTTTGCTATAGGAATAACAACAACAAAAAAGGAATGAGAGAAAATCTACCAAATCACTAAGTGTGCTTTCCCTGGAGGGTGAAATGATGTGTAACATGTATTTTCTTCTTTTTTCTCTTCTGTTTTCCTCTATAATGTGGATAGGGGGAGAGTTCTTATACAACACTGCATGCAAAGAACTGAGCTCTGTTCTAACCGAGAGCTTTGAGGATTATATATTTATGATAACACTAACTGCATTAACTAACAAATGAACTTGGAAATTTTGGCATCTTAACATAATAGCACTTTATTTCTTGCTCACATGTTGAAGGTGTATACACACCTTTGGATCTACTCCATGAAGTGATTCAGGGACCCAGCCCCATGGAGGCCCCTCCCTCCACACATGGTTGCCAGGTCACCCTGCTGACCACACAGTGGGCTGGTGGACTGGGGAAGAAAAGGCACGAATAGATTCATATGGGACATGGGCCTCGATTTTGCAATACAGATTGAGTAACACTGCCCCACCTGGCCAGAAGATTGGGAAATGCAGTCCAGCCAGAAAGGAAATGAATTTGGTAAAGAGGCAGAGGATGAGTTAGCTTTCCAGCCCTGTGTTCTGTCCAATCTACCTTCCTGATTCAACCTACTGACTGGGCTCTTCTCCTCTTCTCTCTCTTTTCAGCCTATCTTCCACACGGCTGCCAAGGGGACTTTCTAAAATAAATATTTGACTTGTCACTTAATATACTGAGCTCCCTATTGACTAAATAAAGTTCAAACCTCTCAGTCCATACACTCAAGTGCACAAGTAATATTTCTGTCTGTGACTGAATTTAATTTTGGTGTTAAGCTCCCATTCTGTCAGGTAGTTCTGAGTTCTTGGGATTATCAAAGTACAAAGCCTCAAGTGGGCATAAGATCCTTAGTGGTCACCTCGGAGGGGTTTTCTGAAAGAGACCAAAGACATCTCTTGCCCTCACAACACTGCAGGAAACCATCCTGAGAATCTCATTCAAATTGTCAGTGAAAGGAAGCAAAACAAAAACAAAAACAAAACCCCTTGAGTGCTGAAAAAAACAACAAGCAAACAAAAGAAATAGAATAAGAAAATGAGTCACTGGTGTTGGGTGGGGGGCATTAAAAAAGAATTCATGGCAGAAGCAGAAATCCCTTGTGTACAAATCTTTGTAAAAGATAGAAAAGCAGCATGAAATAAGTCTAGTATATTAGCCAGCTCGCTAGTATATATTGCAAATGAGTGGTAGCATGGATGTTCATGCTTTTTATTGGTATTTTAATTTATCTCTAAGCACCATATTTCCACTGAAACCAGAGTGCAGCCTTCACTGTAATGTTTACTGACATGCAAAATAATTCCAACAACCAATATAGAGATATATCTGCTTTGCTGAATTATACTGAGATGTATAAAGAAAGGGAATGTGTCCAGATATATAAATGACAGAACATCACATCTGCAAGGATCTTTCCGCTTGTGTATAGAGAATCTGGGGTATTTAGAAGCAATGGCTCACCCAAGATCAGGCAGCTATTAAATGACAAACTGGGGCCTGGATCCAGACTTTCACATCTACTCTCAGCTGGAACAATGTGGGTGGTCGAGGAAATTGGCACATTTCACCCAGAAGGTAGAAGCCTTGAGAGCTGCTGGGAAAACACATGTCAAAGCATAAAGCAGCAGTCAGCAGCTATGGGTTTTCTTTTACTCTGAACACCCTCTACCTTCTTCTAGATAGAATCAGGACTCACCTCTAGGGCACTAAATCTTCTCCTGGGTAATGTGGTTTCTTGCCCAAACTTACAGGTCATCATGCAAATTCCCCCTGCTCTGTTTACAACCTCCTCCTCAGGTTGTCTCTGGAGAATGATCCCTTTCTAGTGCATGTGGTCTTAGTGGAGAATTCTTTCCAGGGTCTGTTCTTCCCTGGTTGAGGAGACTCTATATGATATATAAGCCAATCAGAGTCCTTCTCATGGACATTCAGATCTTAGAGTGACACAAAGACAAAAAAACATGGGAGCCAATTCATCCAGTTATACACCTGAAGAGACTATCTATTAGTGCCTTCTCCCACAACATCCAGTTCTTCCCTAGTTCGCATCTTTCTGAGAACTGGCTGTTGAGCTTTTCTTCAGTTTGCTCTTTCTTCTCAGTTCTGTCCGATAAATTTCTTTCTTTGCCTATGTTTGTGAATTTAGTTTTGGCTCCTTTGCAAATAAATTGATAAAATGTACAGTGGGCAGTCCTATTGACCCACCTCCACTTAACTGACTTTTTATTAAGCCCGTGGGTTAACTAATGCCTCAGCATGCTGATGACGAGTATCCATCATGCTTTCCTCTAGTGCATTCATCCTCTCCATTTGTGTTCTCTACTTACCAAACACTTTTGTGTTTATTCCCAAAGCCGTTCATACACACATGTTACAACTTCATAATGTAATTAAATATAAACTAATGAGTAGGCTCTTTGGCAGCACACATACTAAAATTAGAATGAAAAAGAGA
This sequence comes from Suricata suricatta, assembly GCF_006229205.1. NCBI lineage: Eukaryota > Metazoa > Chordata > Mammalia > Carnivora > Herpestidae > Suricata > Suricata suricatta. The sequence continues at coordinate 33,527,895 of NC_043705.1, read as the reverse complement.
AGATTTGCATGGCCCCTGCACAAGGATAACATGCAAATTTGTGATGCATTCCAGATTTTTTCCAAAAACCATAAGATACCAGGAATACCAAAGAAGTAAAAGATTCGTACTCTGAAAACTGTAAAACATTGATTAAAGAAATTGAAGATGACACAAAGAAATGGAAAAGCATTCCATGCTCATGAATTAGAAAAACAAGTACCAATAAAATGTCTATATTAATTAAAGTAACCCACACATTTAATGCAACCCCTATCAAAATCCAACAAGCTAGAACAAACAATCCTAATACTTGTATGGAACCAGAAAATATTCTGCATAGCCAAATCAACCTTGAAAAAGCAAAGCAAAGCTGGAGCATCAAAACTCTGGACTTCAAGTTGTATTATAAAGCTATAATAATCAAAACAGTATGGTACCAGCACAAAAATAGATGCATAGATCAATGGAACAGAATAGAAAATGCAGAAATTAACTCATAACTGTATGGTCAATTAATCTTTGACAAAGCAGGAAACAATATCCAATGGAAAAAAAGTCTCTTCAACAAATAGTTTGGGAAAACTGAACAGCAACATGCAAAAGAATGAAGCTGGACCACTTTCTTACACTGTAGACAAAAATAAATGCAAAATGGATGAAAGACCTAAACATGAGGCAGAAAAACATTAAAATTCTAAAGGAGAACACAGGCAGTAACCTCTTTGACATTGGCTATAGCAACTTCTTACTCAACATGTCTTCTTACTCAAGACATACAAATGGCCAACAGACACATGAAAATATGCTCAACATCATTCATCATCAGGGAAATACAAATCAAAGCCATGATGAGATACTCAGGAAACAACAGGTGTTGGCGAGAATGCAGGGAAAGGAGAACCTTCTTAAACTGTTGGTGGGAATGCAAACTGGTGCAGCCACTCTGGAGAACAGTATGGAGTTTCCTCAAAAAGTTAAAAATAGAACTATCCCATGATTCAACATTTACACTACTAGGTATTTACCCAAAGGATACAAGAATACTAATTTGAAGGAATGCATGCACCCTAATGTTTATAGCAGCATTATCAACAATAGCCAAATTGTAGAAAGAGCCCAAATGTCCATCAACTGATGAATGGGTGAGGAAGATGTGACGTGTATGTGTAGTGGAATATTACTCAGCTATGAAAAAGAATGGAATCTTGCCACTTGCAACAATGTGGATAGGGCTAGAGCGTATTATCCTAAGTGAAATAAATCAGTCAGAGAAAGACAAATACCATATGATTGCACTCATATGTGAAATTTAAGAAACAAAACAAATGATCATAGGGGAGAAAAAGAGAGAGACAATCCAGGAAACAGATTCTTAACTACTGAGTACAAACCAATGGTTACTCAGGGGTGATGGGTGAAATGAGAGATGGGTATTAAGGAGTGCACTTGTGATGAGCACAAGGTGTTGCATGCGATGTTGAATCAGTTTAATTGTATACGTGAAACTAATATTATACGATATGCTAACTAACGAATTTAAACAAAAACTAATATATATTTATATTTTATATATATTATAAATAAGCTAATGAAAGGTAAAGGTAAAAACAATGTTTTTTCTTGTGAAAAATGAGTTGACTTCTTTGGAGTCTTGATAAACAACTAGAAAATGTCAATAACTTAGGTGTGGGTGGGAGACAATCAGAGCATGGTACAAAATTATAAAATATGCAGAAGAATGAAACTAGACCACTTTCTTACACCATACACAAAAATTAACTCAAAATGGCTGAAGGACTTGAATGTGAGACAGGAAACCATCAAAACCCTCGAGGAGAAAGTAGGAAAAAACCTCCTAGACCTCCACTGCAGCAATTTCCTACTTGACACATCTCCAGAGGCAAGGGGAATGAAAGCAAAACTGAACTCTTGGGACCTCATCAAGATAAAAAGTTTCTGCACTGCAAAGGAAACAATCAAGAAAACTAATAGGCAACCGACAGAATGGGAAAAGATAGTTGCAAATGACATATCAGATAAAGGGCTAGTATCTAAAATATATAAGGAACTCACCAAACTTCACACCCACAAAACAAATAACCCAGTGAAGAAATGGGCAGAAGTCATGAACAGACACTTCTCCAAAGAGGACATCTAGATGGCCTACAGGCACATGAAACGATGCTCAACATCACTCATCATCAGGGAAACACAAATCAAAACCACACTGAGATACCACTTCATGCCAGTCAGAGTGGCTAAAATGAACAAATCAAGAGACTATAGATGC
>NC_043705.1:33512398-33525523 GCF_006229205.1 Suricata suricatta | reverse complement strand
GAGTTCGGGAGAGAGAGGGATGCAAAACTTGAGAGACTATTGAATGCTGAAAATGAACTGAGAGTTGAAGGGGAAAGGGGAGGGGGGAAAAGAGGTGGTGGTGATGGTGGAGGGCACTTATGGGGAAGAGCACTGGGTGTTGTGTGTAAACCAATGTGATAATAAACTATTCTAAAAAAACAAAATTATAAAACTTCAGAAGAATTTTTTAAGTCACATAGCTTCTCAAAGGTTTTCAGTTGTTTTTTTCCCCTTTGAATAAATCAAAGCTGAAAATCATAGAAAGTTCCCAATGGGTGACTGCAATCAGCAGACCCAAACCCAAAGAAAGGATTTGGGCTTATGAAAAATTGGGAAACAAATGAACATCTATATGTGTGAAAATACTTTATGTATCAATCATTATGGATTTCTTGGTTTAACTACATTTTTTCAACATACTTAAGTGATCAAATTGAATAGGAGATCTTCATATGCCAAAATGCAGAGGGAAATTCATTCTTCGCTTGTATCTGCTCAAGTGTTAGTCCTCAGTGGTACTGGCCTGTCTTGACTTTAGGGACCCTTCCCACAACTCTTTGCCTCTGAAAAGGGAACAGCTGCAGCGTATCTGAGGAAATAGTATACATCTTCTTTTCACTTCTAGAACCCTGAGGCCCACAGAGGGGTAGTGACAGTGCCGAGTCATTCAGTGACTGATGGCAAAGCCGAGACCATGATCCAGATCTCCTTCGTGGACATGAGCTCATCCTGCAGCACAGGAATTTGGTCCAAAGGATTTTGTCCATTTATTTATTCCTTTGTGCACACAGCTTCAATACAAAAAAGAGTTATTATAACAAGATGGTATGAAATAAATTTTAAGGTCATTTTAGAAATATTATCCACTCAAAAAGATATGAAGTTCATTATTCAGGCATGAAGGAAATGGGAATGAATTACTCTGGGAACTTTGAATAAATCACAATTAACTCATTTGAGAGCCTTTTATTCAGCATTCTGAATACTGGTGATGGGTCCTGTGACTCCTGGTCTGCTTTCCCCTATCCCAGACAGGATAGTTACCTGAATGAACTTTATAAATGAAGCAAGAAAGCTACATTTTACAGTCACTGGCCAGACTAGCAAGATCTTTCTTTAATTATCCTAGAAATAAAGATGACCTTTTCACTAAAGTAAATGTGAGCACTAAGGTTAATGGTCAATTAGATCAAAAAAGTTGGATTAGCTGAACTACTTTTTACTGACTGCTTTTTTATCCCATAGAATTGATTGTATTTGGGCAGAATTTACAAAATTGAATGATGGTTTTCATATTTGTTGTTAAAGACTAAGAGCATTTATTATACACCTATTCTAGACACCAGCACAGTCAACACTTCCCTCCAATCTTTCCTTCTCCTCCTCCCCTTCCTACTCTTCTTGTCTTCCTTCTTTTCCTCCTCTTCCTCCTCATGCCATGAGAATGGCGGCCAAGTTACATTTCACTCTCTTCTCAAAGGAGGGACAGTGCTGCCCAAAACCAGGACATGTTAGGACAGATTGCCAGAGTTGAATTGGGAGAGTGTCTACTTCTTTGTTGGGTTTTATTTCCCAGGACTTTCCAGCAATCTAGATCAGACAAGAGTTATAAAGTCAAATACTATAGAACTTAGCAGTTAATATATGAGGCGGTGGTGTGGAAAAACCAGGCTGGGGGGCTCTGTGTACATGGGGGAGTCCATAACTCATCAAAAGGGCAACTATGATGCAGCTCCAGCCTCCTGGAGGAACGTGGGCCCACTTACCCAGATCTGCCAGCTTTCTAAGAAAGCTAGAGATCTAATTATTTCATGGAAAATATCTTTTGATTTTAAAATTAATTATAATTTTAAACACCACTGAAGCCAAATAAAATGTATCTTCAGGGCAACTATAGTCTGGGGACTATGAGTAGGTGTCCCCTGACTCCCCCAGGGCTCCCTTGCAGGCAGGCAGGCAGGGGTGTGCTCCAGACCAGCCAACTCCACATGGAAATGGTAACATTTAGGAATATGGCCTTGAGATTTAGAGAAAAAGGTGAAACTTCAGCCTGGTTAGTTCTAGACTTGAACCTATTTAGGTCCAATGAAAAGAATCTGCCTATGGCCTAGATTAATCAAGTTGCCAAAATCTCAGCATTATAGATAGTATCAGTTTTCCAGGCTAGTTTTCTTACACTACTGATGAAATCCCCCATGGTTGTCTGGGACAATGATGTGGCAAGAATCACTGGTTCACAATCCCATGTCCTTGCCATCTTTCTTTGTTTTAATTGTCTGCAGATAACTCTGTTACACTGCCTCTCCCCTAGGCTTCCTTTGTATGTATTTGAATGAGAGGAATAGACAGAAGATAAGGCTCAGTATATCATGACTGTCTACATGAATCAAATTAACTGTATTGTCCATTTCATTTACTCTGCATCAACACCAAAAACAATAGGCAACCCCACTGTAGCTCACTACTAAAGCTACCACAATTTTATTTAATGAAAATATTTTTCTATCTCTAATATTTCAGAGATCAAGGATTTCTGTAATTAAAACTCAGTAAGGCTGCATTTTTATTATAGAGAAGTCAAAATGTATTCCACAGCCTTTGATTCCAAAGATTTCTTCATGCAATTAGAGAATATCATATTTTGGCATTTGGACTTCCTTATTATCTCTTTGCTTGGTTAATAAGTTTTTAATTGGGGCGCCTGGGTGGCTCAGTCGGTTAAGCCTCCGGCTTCGGCTCAGGTCAGATCTCATGTTTATGGGTTCGAGCCCCGCGTCAGGCTCTGTGCTGACAGCTAGCTCAGAGCCTGGAGCCTGCTTCCAGTTCTGTTTCTCCCTCTCTCTCTGACCCTCCCCCTCTCATACTGTCTCTCTCTGTATCAAAAATAAATAAAACATTAAAAAAATAAAAAAAATAAGTTTTTAATTGAAAATCATCTCAATAAATGAAACTGTAGTGTGTTAACCGAACCAACCAAATATTCTCATATTCATCATTAATAGCGTGAGAAATCAAAAGCTTTGTGTTATTTACTGAGCCCTTATGTGGAAGGAAAAGAGGTGAATGGATCCATTTCTTCTGGAAAGTGCCCAACAAATCCACCGTCAGGAAGGATCTTTAGGCAAAATGAGCTACATTTATAAAATAAGCCCAATCAGGCACCCACTGACCTCTGGACCTATTTCCCTTATAGGGGAATGGGGAGGTTAGACACTCTTCTCTAAAGGACTCTGAGCCCTGACGTGGTAAAGACTGGACTCTGGACCCCCGGGCCTGGGTGTGAGTCCTCTCTCTACCACTCCCTCATTAAGGGACATTGTATAAATCTTTCTTGAGGAAATACTTTTATCATTGTGAAATGGAAATAGTAACATTGCTAATCTTACCACGATGATAGGGATTAAGTGGGCTGATACATGTGCTGGGAATTGCAGTGATTATGTAACAAGCCCCAAACAAAGTTATTTAATAATAGTATAGCTCTAAAATAAATTTGGTTCTTTCCAAGGAGGCCATTGGCCCACTGAGAAGGAGCCCTGGCTTCTCATCCCAACTCTGCAGTTAACCAACTCTGCCAACTGGGTCTCAGGAGGTCCTTGATTTTGTGTCTGTGATATGGAAGATGGGCTGGCCTTGTTGATTCCCAAAACTACTAATTTATCATTTTCCAGAGGGGAGATTGGAGTGTTCCAAGCATGCCAAAGTGTATATTTCCATTTGCGTAACTAGCCTAACCTCTAGGATGTGCATTATAATGAACTTTAGTCCATTACAAACCTGTAACAGTTTTTGTACTTCTGTAGAGTGACACATTCCCCTAGACAGGAAAGATGTGGTGAAACAGTCAGACCTCTCTCCCTGTTCCCTCCCTTCTTCTCCTCCCATGCTCTTACCAGTTGAGTAAGTTGGGGAGAAGGGCCTGGGTCTGGGGCTCCTCGTTCTTTCTGTGGGAGCAGCCTCATCTCTGCAGTGGCCTGCCCAACAAGAGGCCGGCAGCTGTCTCCTCTGCCCTGGCTCGTTGGAAGGGTTTCGTTCATAGAGAAACGTGTTGGTGGTCACAGATCCACATCATACCCAACTCAATTTCATTATTAAAACCTGGCATTTTGGTCGTTAGCTCTCTCATTTCCAGTGAGGTTTCTCAATGAGATCTCACCCCAGGGGGAAAGTGAGTTATTTTCTACATGGCCCCCAAAAGTCCTAATAAGTATCTTGGGTATATTTGAATTACTTAGAAGGAAAAGGCCCAAGTTCAGTATGGGTTGTTGATATTGCAATACAATTCCCTGGCCAGGCCAGACCACAAGGATCCAAAAATTTCAAGGACCTATAAACAGATTTTACTGGTTAAAAGGTGAGAGTCTTTGGACTCCAGCTGCTCAGCTACTGCTTTCTGAGCCAAACCTCCATGGTTGAAGATTTTTTCCTTGAAATGTGGCCGCCACAGTTGTACCCTGCCTCAGCTAAACAGTTCTCTGTTCCAGCTCCAAAATTCTGAGGAACTATCCATCTTGTTCTTATTTAAACATCCTGCCCAGAAATAACTGGCAGGATGAAAGGGGGTCTTATGTCAGCTCTGCCTTGCCCATTTCGCAAGGGCACAAGCATCTTCTATGTGTTCTTTTTCAGTGGTCCCTATACAGCGGTAATCGGGATAAAGTTCTCTCCTTCTTGGCTTCACATTAGCTGTTTGAACTTCCCAGGGTTTTCCAGTGGCTGAGTGACTGCACACCTCATGGTTAGAGTAAATATATCTTGTGTCCTTCCTGCTGGTCCTTGTAATGGAGCCACAATAGATTTGGAATTTTCTTATAAGGAACTTGTTAAGCTATCCAGACAATAAAAATAAAGTCAGCATTTGTTTCCCTGTTAGACAAATTAATGTCCAGCTTCTCTTGGCATGTAATAGCCATATATACCTATCATATGATATATACTATAGCATATATTACAAAATATTTAATAACTATATATATCATCTATGTATATATAATATATGGATAATATATATAATAACCATATATGCCCAATATATAATATTTTTATAACATATAACTTATAACAGCCATATATGTATAATCTATGTATTTTATATATATGTACATATATATAATAACCACATATGTCAGATAACCAGTGTGATGCATTTATGTGGAATAGTGCACTGGGTTGTGGAATTTAGGTTCCTTCTGATTCATGTATCTGATGGTAATGAAGATATATAGCTCAGAACTACAGCTGATGGGCTCTGCCAGCCATCTATTGATTCTACAAATGGTTTCCTTTCCAGATTGTAAGAAGAAATGATAAGCCATTTCCTCTAATCAACACAGCACTTCAGGCAGAGCCGGGATGGCTCCCATATTGATCCTCTCTCTTCAATTCCAGCTCTCACTCCAGCCCTGGGCAAGGCAGAATTTCCTTTCAAACACTTCAAAACACTCCAGCTAATTCCGGTGAGGTCCAAAGAAGTGCCTTTCTTTCCCTGGACTTTACTTTTCATAATACACAGATTCTTGCTTTTAGTTATGGAATAGGATGATTAGAAATGTGGAGACTCAGAGGAACAGGTCTCTACCTCCCTAGCGCCGTGTTTTAAAATAAGAAGATCACAGTTTACTTTGCAGAGAATTGTGCACTCCTGAGCATACCAAGATGCAGATGAGACAAACAGGAATGCTGGCCGAGAACATAACTGTCTCACTAGGGTTGTTTTATATTTAGGTAGTATTCTGACGTGATAAAATAGTTAAAAAATTATAAATCACTGCAGATGAATTGCAGTGCTACCATAGTTCCCCTCCCCCACCCCTTGAAGCTGGGTTAATACTGCCTTTTAAAGATATTTACCATATGTGCAGCTGAGCAGAATGCTGCCAGAAAAACTCTGTCCGGATGGAATTAGTGTCTAACCAACAGCCCCCAAGATACAGAGGAGAGAGGGAAGCCCTCATCATCTTTCAAGTGCTCTGCTTCCCAAGGGCGTTAGTTATACGGGGCCAGTGACCTGGAGGGTAAAATGTCTGGGATGTTTTTAATGAAAAACAAAACAAAACAAAAAAAAACCCTAACATTTACAAAGGATAATACAACCAATAGTGATTCAGTAGTGATGTACTCCTCACTCAGAATGAACAAATTTTGCAATACTTACTGCAAGATCTTTTTTATTTAAAGAAAGAAACATACACGTTTCAGAGAAAGTTGCCACCACTCCGTTCCCATCCTCAGGCATCCAATCCCAGAAAGCAATGCTCACCGTAAATAGAGAGGATGTCTGATCCACGTTTTTAAACGTTTCCTGTGAGTGTGTATGTCTGTATATAGCCATAAATGCTATAAAGCATTACCATGCTCACCATTTTTAATTTAAGTAAATGGTATAAAAATGTAACCTGCTTTTTCTCATGCAACAGTTTTCAAGATCGGTTCATGTTGATATATGAAAATGCCCCTCATTCTTTTTAGCTGTTGCACACCATTCCATTGTTATCAATTTATCCCAATTTATTAATCCCTATTCTCTGACAGATGTCCAACTTTTTGTTATTAAAAACAAAAACTGCTGCAGAGAACATTCTTTGGCCTGTCTCCTCGTTGCACATGTGTAAAAGTTTCACTAGGATATAAACCCAGAAGTAGGACTGAGACTATTGGACTGTGGGAATTTTGAACTATGCTTCATATCCGCAGATCATCTCTCCAAGGTGACGGACTACACCAGTAGGCACTGCTGCCATCAGTGGTGGTGAGTTTCCTTTCCCTACCAGCAGTTGATATTAGCAAACTTCTTAAATTCTGCCAATTTCATGGCTATGGCATGGTTCATCTGGTTTAATGGATCATTTGGTTCTTTTAATTTTTATTCCTCTGAATGCTACTAATTGAGATGCTAATATTTAGGATCTCTCATACACTTCTTGGCCACTTAGATTTCTGTGAAATTTCTGCTTCTGTCTTCTGCCTATAATTCTGTAGGGCCCGTGGACTTTTTCTTACCGATTTGTAGTAGTTCTTTACCTAGGCTGCTCACTAATCCTTTTTTTAAACACACCGTATGTAGAAACTCCACTGTGCTTCAACAGGTAATTAAGAGCTGGAGATTCACACACTCTGGACCTTTTTGGAGCACAAAGGATTAAAGAATTTATAGAGTAGTGATTTTAAGAGGCCTCTTGGTCTGGGCATAGGTGCTCAGGAGAACCAAGAGTTAATGGGGCAGAGGGTGGAACCTAGAAGTTTGATGGAAAGGGTCTGGGGGACAGTTCTGTCACGATTGCAAGAGTACATAGTTATGACCTAAGTAGAAGAGGTTTCTCAGAACATGATTAGGATTTTAATGCTGTCACCACTCAAAGCATTCCTAAGCCATGCTCTGAGAACTGCTCAAGTTTGTAACCAGGTGCTGATCTTTTATGGTCACCTTTTATATTGGTAGCTTTTCCTTTAAGGAAGGAGGCTGCTCAGTGACATGTAGCGATAATTACCATAAATTCTGTTCCACCTGAAATAAGCTGCTGCAGAGAGAAAATCCTCTATTTCCCTGAGCAATGCCATCATTGAAGCTGTTGAACTGAGTATCAGAAGTAATCTGTTTGCTTTGTAAATGTTAACATCACTAGGAATTTTCTGTGCTCTTTCTACTTAAAATTATAGGTAGACAATTCAACAAAAATTGAATTTAAAAAGTATCTATTAAGGCAATTGACAGAATCCACCTACACTCCTAATTGGAGGAGGAGAGGATCGTCAGAGGCAAAGATGTGAAGGAAAAGACCTAGAGTACTCATTGTTAGGGCCCACTCTGCCACTATGGATGAAAAGCTTTCAAAATGGCTCTTTTGGGGAGGTTAACAAGACTTGTGACCCCATTAAACTTGTGGCTGGCACCACCTTAATGTGGCAGAGCTCTCCCAAGATTCTCAGTGGCAATAAAGAGGCCACACACACACACACACACACACACACACACACACATTGAGCACAGGCAGTGAAAACCAGCCAAAACCATAAAAACAGAGATAGAAAGGTAATTCCTGGTTCCACCTCCTCACCAAAAACAAGGAAGAAATGTTTCATAGATAAACCAGTTCTTCTGGACTTCTGCATTCCCAGACACTTCGGGGAATCACTGACCTAATCATGGAAACTTATACCAGTTGAGCTGCTAACTTAAGCATTACAGGAATATGCCAACAGGGTCTAGGTGTATGACTAGAACCCACACAATCTGCCTGCCTGTTTCAGAGCTAATATGAAGCCTACATTCAATCTCTCATGTTTAAGGATGTATTAGCAAAACAAAACCTATAAGGACATTCTGACAAATAAATATAGATACCATTGTAATCAAGAAATAGAGAAAGGGCATCCATCTGAAAAAGGAATACTACATTACAAAAATAAAGTTCAGCTGACATCTGCTTCATGCTCACAATAAAACTCAAAAACTTAGCCTCTGAGACAAAGACCAAATATTAGGTGAGAGGCTCAGATGGAAAAGTAATGACATAGTGAAAAAATATGAAGAAATCGGTATTACTACAGCTAAAACTTTTAACTACGTGATTGTCAGGAAAGAGTAGAATCACAACTGTGGAAAACTGAATGAGTCCTGTAAAGGAAAGATTGAATCATCTTCCTAGGTTGAAAAGACAGATGAAAATGAGGGAGAAGCACATGAAATTGAAATAAAAGTTAGATGCCACAGAAAACTACTTTCCTGTGCTGAAGATCTGGATCTGCAGATCAAAGGTGTTTGTCATGTAGCAAGCACAGTTGGTAAAATGAGATTGGCACTAATGTGTATTTTGGTTAAAGAAATGAATTTCAAAGGTAAAGAGTTTCCTACCAAGAGACAGATGCTTGGATTCTCTGGGGGGAGAAGAATTACCTAGAAGAAAGTCAGCTTGCCTTCAGAGATCTTCCATGCAACATTAAAAGTCAAATAATAAGAAAAACTTAAATATTTAAGAGAACATAATAAATCAAAGGAATAATAGAAAAACAAGCTTCTGAAGGCAAAAATCATCAGGACCAAATGACGAATTGAAACAAATAATGACTAAGTTATTTAACAAAAAGTTAATCAGGAAGATTAGTGCCATTTCAATATAGAATTGTTTCTAAAAATTCATTAAAAGGAAATGTACAATACTACAAAAATAATAATTTACAGTAATTTATGCCAAAAGTCCCAGAATATACATAACATAGAAGGACATTGTATTAGTTAGAATAATTAGTGGATTTCTGAATTTTTATGAGAGAATACATACATATGGTTTTGTTAATTTATAGGCACGTTTTTAAATTTATGAATAACAACAAGGAAAATTTAAATCAATAATTGTATGCCATTCACAGAAATCAATCAAGATGATCATCACGTCAGTGAAAGGAAAGATAAAAAACACATGATCATTTCAATAGATGCAGAAAAAGCATCTGACAGTACAATATGCATTCATGATAAAAACCCTCAATAAAGTAGGAGTAGAAGAAACATTCAACATAACCAAGGCCTTAGATGAAAAATCCCCAGCAAACGTCATTCTCAATGGGGCAAAACTGAGAGCCTTTCCCCCAAGGTTAAGAACAAGACAAGGATGTTCACTCTTACAACTTTTATTCAGCATAGTACTGGAAAACCTAGGCATAACAGTCAGACAACACAAAAAAATAAAGGGCATCCAGAATGGTAAGGAAGAAGTAAAACTTTCACTATTTGCAGGCATCATGATACTATATAAAGAAAACCTTAAGAATCCACCAAAATTACTAGAACTGATAAATGAATTCAGCAAATGTTGCAGGATATAATATCAATGTACAGAAATCAGTTGTGTTTCTATATACCAATAATGAAGCAACAGAAAGAGAAATTAGGGAAAAATCCCTTTTACAATTGCAAAGCTAATAAAATACCTACAAATAAAACTAACTGAAGAGGTGAAAGACCTGTATTCTGAAAACGATAAAACACTGATGAAAGAAATTGAACATGACACAAAGAAATGGAAGTAATTCCATGCCCATGGATTGGAAGAACAAATATTGTTAAAATGCCTATACTACCCAAAGTGATCTACAGTTTTAGTACAATCTCTATCAAAATACTATCAGCAATTTTCACAGAACCGGAACAAACAATCCCAAAATCTGTATGGAGCCACAAAAGACCTCAAAGAGCCAGAGACATTTTGAAAAAGAAAACCAAACTGCAGATACTATAATTCCAGACTTCAAGTGATATTACAAAGCTGTAAGAATCAAAACAGTATGGTACTGGCACAAAAATAGATATATAGATCAATGGAACAGAATAAAAAATCCACAAATAAACCTACAATTTTATGGTCAATTAATCTTTGACAAAGGAGAAAAGAATACCCAATGGGAAAAAGACAGCCTATTCAACAAGCAGTCTGGGGAAAACTGAACAGCCACATGGAAAGGGTTAAACTGGGTCACTTCTTTACACTATACACAAAAATAAATTCAAATGGACTAAGTACCTATATGTGAGACCTCAAAATATAAAAATCCTAGAAGAGAGCACAAGCAATAATTTCTCTGACATCCACTGTAGCAACATTTTTGTAGATAATGTCTCCTGAGACAAGAGAAATAAAACCAAGAATTAACTGTTGGGACTACATCAAAATTAAAAGCTTCTGCACAGTGAAGAAAGCCATCAACAAAACTAAAAGACAACCTACTGAGTGGGAGAAGATATTTGCAAATGACATATCTGATAAAGGTTTAGTATCCAAAATAGATAAAGAATTGATGCAACTCAGCACCAAAAAGCCCTCAAATAATCCAATATAAACATGGGCAGAAGACATGAACAGATATTTCTCCAAAGAAGACATCCAGATGGCCAATAGACCCATCAGAAGATATGCATCATCACTCATCATCAGGGAAATGCAAATCAAAACTACAATGAGATAGCCCCTCACAGCTGTCAGGATGCTTAAAATCAAAAACACAAAAAACAACAAGTGTTAGTGAGGATGTGGAGAAAAAGGAACCTTTATGCACTGTTGGTGAAAATGCAAACTAGGACCAGTCTGGAAAATAGTATAGTTTCCTCAAAAAGTCAAAAACAGAACTACCTAGTGATTGCACTACTGGGTTATTTACCCCCAAAATTCAAAACACTACTTCAAAGGGAAACACGCACCCCTCTGTTTATAGTAGCATTATTTACAATAGCCAAGATATGGAGGCAGCCCAAGTGTCCATCTATAGGTGAATGATAAAGAGGGTATTATATATATATACACACACACACACACACACACACACACACACACACACATATATATATACACCCCTACATATAGGTATATATATACCTATATTAGTGTATATATATATATATACACACACACATATATACATATATATATACACATATATACATATATATATGACTGAGAGTGTTAAGCCACACTTAGTAGTTTATGGCTAACAACATCTCTGTGAAAGGATACACAACAAATGAATAGCCATGCTAGATACATGCCACTGGAAATCACTAGAAAGCTTAGATGAAAAACCCTTTGGTCTTGACAAGCAAGCAAAATATAAGTAGCCAAATATTCCTAGTACTCTTTTCTGAATTGAGATGAATTTAACAAATCTACAAACTTACTTGGCTTGAACTGATGTTTCAATGAGTTTATATTCCTTCTGTGGTTAACCTTTTAAACTCCTGCCTTTGACTTTTATGTATCCAGAATTTCTTTATATTAAAAGTACCTCCATTAATGTTATGAGCTGAAATTCAATTTAGGTGTTAAGAGTCGTACTCATTTTGGAAGGGATAATAAATGAGCACTCAAGTTAAATGAATTTTAACCAGGACACTAGATTGATGAAGACTCAAGCCTCTGTATCCTTGGTTCCATGTCCATTGATCTGTATTCAGTATATTTTGTTACATAAGGAGCCTCTGAATGTGCCCTGTTTTGTTTTGTTTGTTAATCAGTGAGTGAACTTGGACTGTCTCCCAACTAAGCAAGGTGAGGTAGAAATGGATCTGGATTGTTAGCAACGCAAAATACTTTATGGACCACCTTTCTCTCTTTCCCTCCCTCTCTCTCTCTTCCATCTTCCCTGCCCCCCATTCTCTCTCATACACACATATTCTCTCTATATTTATTTTTTTCTAAAAGAGATATGTCTATGGTACTAGGGGAAATAATTTCATAAATATAGAAAAAATAAAAGTCAAAGGAATGGGTAGGTAGAGAGTTATAGAGAGTTAATTTTTGTATCACTGCTGAACTTATAACCTTTGATATAAGTTTCAGATAAGATATTGCCAAGAAGGAATCAAAAGATGCAGAGGTTAACTTGAGAAATATAAAAACATTATATACTCTTTGTAACGGGGGCATGATGACTTCAAATATATTTGCTATTCAGGCTCAAGCTAGAGCAACAATCTACACTGAAACTTAACAGTGTAACTTTTCTCTCCCTATATAGAACACAAGATATTTGAGAAAGTTTAAAGAATAAGAAACTAAAACATTAAACTCATGTTTTAAAATCTGATTTTGGTTAATTCATTCAGTCATAAATAATGAAAGAAGGCAAACTTAATAATAGAGTTGTTGAAAATGGTGACATATTTATTTATAACTATAAAGAATGAATTTTAATTTTTAACCAATTTTTAATTTAATATTTTGTCTTTTTTTTTTTTGTGGAGCCTGCTTGGTATTCTCTCTCCCTCCCTCTCTCTCTCTCTCTCTCTCTGTCAAATAAGTAAATATAAAACTTTAAAGAAATTTTATAAAATCTCCAGTGATAATGAGCAGTCCCATTTATTAAATCACGTGACTTTGTAATCTTCACAACAACTCTAAGAAGTAATTATCGCTACTCCCATAATCTAAATCAGAAAATTGAGGCTTAGGGAGGTGGAGAAAGAACATTTTCAAAACTCACATAAAATTTACATGATCTCGTAAATGGCAGAACTGGAGTTCAAACTCGGGTCTTGATTTAAAACCCAGTGATCCTAACCACTGACATCCTCTGCCTTCGTTCCATGGGTTTGTGTGAAGGACTAAATGATGTCAA
>NC_043705.1:33440006-33512298 GCF_006229205.1 Suricata suricatta | reverse complement strand
TTCAGGCATAATTACTTAAAAATCTTTTCCCCTCATCTTTACGTTTTCCGTTGTTCAGTTTATTCTGTCCCACTGTTGCTTTTTGAGGACAGGAACATCTTTGAACATCACAAAAATGGTTCGAGATGGTCCGCATCCTCTTGCCAGGGCAGTGTTGAACTCTGACTGTAATTACCCATAAATGGCTGTGGGAAAGGGCTGTGGGCTGGATTCTGGGGACTGGGTTTTAACCCAGAGCCTGGGGTCACCGTCCTGTTTGTCTTAGGCTGGCTCTGCTCTTTGGCTACTCTTGCCTCATGTTTAACGTGAGGGGCTGTAACAGGAGATGGCGGCAGTGCCTTGCAGCATGAAGAGCCTTGAGTCCTTGCTACTTTAGAAGAGGAGGCAGTCCATGGAGCACCCGGGCGGCTCAGTTTGTTAAGCATCTGACCTCAGCTCAGGTCATAATCACACGATTCATGGGCTCGAGCTCTTTCAATAGCAAACATATCTTTGACCCAACAACTCATTGATTATAACAGTTATTATTGACTGCCTAAATGTGTGTGACCATTACTTTTCTTCCTTATATTTTTTAATTTTACATAATAGCAGCCATCACTAAACATAGAGCCTATGGAAGTTAATGAATAATTATCCTTTACATTATAACTCTAAATCTGCTACTCATTAATATATTTGGCTAATCATTGTCAAGTTTGGGTCAGATTGCTTCTGTTCTTTAAAGGGTGATGAATCTGAAGAGAGGGAGTCAAGGGTTGGAGCCATGCCCACTTCCTGGCACATCACAGATGATAAACACTAGTTGAAATGCTGAGATTAATGTTTATTGAGGGTCTCCTATGTGCCAGCCAGTGCTAGGTACTTCAAATCATTGTCATATCTAATTCCCCGTAGTCCATGTATATGTGTATTTTCTCATTTTTAGTTTGGAGAAATTAACATACTTTCCTACAGCTTGGCTGCATTGTTAAAATTTGAATCCAGATTCCTCTGGCCTTAAATCATAGTTCTTTCTACCACACTTCTGATATCTAGACGCATGTATCCTTGCAAGTTACTCACAAACTACGTTATAGGTGTTTGAAAAAACTCTAGCAACCTCAGTTCAGTAGTGAGCAATAATACAATGATTTACAGTTCAGTCATTTCTTTAAAGTGAAATCATTTCTAGTGAAAAATTATCAAGTTTATATTACATTGGAGTTGTTATCAATACCATTTTGAAAAAGTCTTTAACAGGATCTTAGAAACTGAGTGTCTGAAGGAACTTCAGATTTTATCTAGTCTAATCATAGTTGGAAATTTATATCTTTTGCTCTGATTGGGATCTTGAATATATCAAATTGACAATTCTTGAGGCATACTCCTTCTGAAGAAAGAGAAACCATGGGCAGAGTGAGTTGCCAAGGAATCAATGGCAGATAAGGAAGACAAATTGAGTGAGAAACTGAGAAGTAAGTTCAAGCACTTCACTTTCCATCTCCAGGCCTGAAGACTGAAATAAATAAATATTCAACTGATCCTTGACTTGATGAAATGTGAGGTCCTTTTGGACCATAAAGTTCTGTGATGATACCAAAGGCCTTTTCAGAGTGATGATAGGATGTTGTTGATGAGAAAACGCAACATAAAACCCCCTGAAGCTGAAAGGTAGGAGAAGAGATGTTGAAAGACCTCACATTGGTTGTGTTTATTCACTAGGAACGTCTATGCTTTGGAAGCACATGAGGTATATTTGGACATAATTGAATTTGGGTGACTGTGGTAGGGTGAAGAACAGTCTCCTGAATATGTCTATGTCCTAATCCCCAGAGCCTGTAAATGTTACTGTATGTGCTCATAGGGACTTTGCACGTGTGAATAATTAAGGATGCTGACATGAGGATCATCCAGGTGGAGCCAATGTCAACACAACAGTCTTATAAGGACACTGGAGGAGTCAGAGTCGGAGGAGAAGATGATGAGGGGATGGAAGCAGAGATTGGAGTGATGTGGTCTGAGAACAGAGGAAGGGGATTGCAAACCAGGGAATACAGTGACTACTAGAAACTAGGAAAGACAACAAAACAGATTCTCCTTGCAAAGCCTCCAGAAGAGGCAAGTCTTGCAGACACCTTGACATTAGCCCAGTGAAAATGATTTTGGACTTCTAACCTCCAGACCTATGAGAGAATAAATCATTGATGTTTTAAGCCACTAAATTTGTGATGCTTTGCTACAGCAGCAGTATAGAAATGGAAAGCAGTGACTCATTAGCCAGAACTGAAGTCACTGCCTGAGCACTTTTTCCTCAGGGTAACCCTTCAAAGAAAAATGAGTTTTAAAAAGACAAGTCATACCATTAATGTGAAGCCTTTGTATCTGCAGAATTTATGTAATGAATGAGTATCAGAAGTCTCTTGCCTGACACTTCCCAGTAACATGGTGGGTTCCAGGCTATCTATGTCCTTGTTTGTCCACTTGTGGGGACAGTAGGTCTGGTCTTTAAACCTAAACTCTCCCCAGGAGTCTAGACTCACATTTTGATTGCTTGGTATTTCCTATTGGATGTCCTACCATAACCCAACGTCAGCAAACCAATTGTATCTCATTATCTTCCTAGAAAAGTAAATAGTCAATGTTTGGTGATTATTTCTGATCCTGTGGAGTCTGCTTACAAAAGTCATACCTCTGTCCCCTGGTACACTTTACTTCCAGTTTGATTAATAGCACACCATCACCCAGACTCAGAATGTTGTGTCACTTTTGGCAACTCCCTCTGGGCTCCTCTCTTACTTAATTAATTACCAAGCACTGTGATATCAGTCCTCTACTTCCTACTCCCACTGTTCTGTTCATTTTAAGTTCCAGCAACCTTTCTGCAAAGCTAATGGCCTCCTAATGATTCTGGATTTCAATGTCCAATGCTTGACTCTATTTTCCCAGATAAGTATTCCTAAAAGAACATCCTTTCTAGTCGTGCCTTTCCACTGCTTTTTGTTGTTGTTGTTCATTATTGAAAGTGGAAAACCTTTCAAACTGTCTTCTCACACCCATTTGACTTCCCCCTTTCCCTATAATTCCTCTATCCTTACTCTACCTTCTAAACTAGGATGCTTGCTGTTCTCCAACAAATTTTGTTTCCCTCCCCGTGTTCCTTGTTCTGTATTTGTTCTCCACCTAGAAGATTCCCCTTTCTGGAGCCCCCTTCCTGCATGCTGAAATGTTGCTTCTGTAAAATAAGGTTACAAGGTATGGTAGTTTTAAATATGTCCACAAATCTCAGTCTACAAGAGGAGGAAAGTCTATACTTCCTTTCTTTTTGAAGGTAAGTTAGACATAGTGACTTGCTTCTAATGAGTAGAATATGGCGGAACAGACACTGTGTGACTAGGTTATAAAAACCATTGCCCCCCTCCACCCCTTTTCTCTGATTGCTTCCTCTGGGGAAGCTAGCTGCCACTTTGTAAGGACAGTCTGTGAAGTGAATCTATGAAGAGGTGTGCAGGGCAAGCAACTGGAGCCTCCTGCCACGCCAGTGAGCCCTCTTGGAGATGGACCCTCCAGCCCTCGCAGGCCCTCACACGACAGCAGCTCCCCACTCCCACCCCAGCCACCACCTTGGCTATAACTTTGGGAGAGACCTTGAGCCATAACAGTCCAGGTAAGCCACTTCCAAAGTCCAAACTCAGAAGCTGTAATATAATACGTGTCTGTCATCTAAAGCCACTAGGTTTTAGGATAATTTGTTATGCAGCAATAGATAATTAATACAATAGTTAATCATCCTTAATTTTTAAAAAAAATTTGATAATAATTTCTTGAATGCCTTTGGTGCGTTAAATTCAGACCTAGGGACTGGGCTGCAGGGACGAATTTACAAATCTGGTCTCTGCTCTTATGCTAATTATATACAGTAGTCTGTCAGGACAAAGACACAAAACAAGTAATTATCCAAGTAGTTACCTAATTGGCATTATGATAAGGTCTATAAAGTAGATGACAACTGAGATGTGATAGCATTAACAAATCTGCTCTAACAGAGCGGAACAAACTTCTAATCACTAAGAACTAAGAGTCTGCGTGCAACAGTCCAGGGCTTTGAAGAGGTCTCCGGACAGTGGTAGAGTCCAGGCTTAGGAAGGTGGGCTCTAGTTCCAACTGCCTTCATGTGAATGCAGTCTCTGGCTCATAGAATTGCATGACCTCAGGAAACTTTCTTACCTCTATAACCTCACGTTTCCTCATCTGAAGGTAGACATAATAATAGTACCCCTGCATAAAGTTTTTAAATGGACTAAGTAAGTTAATACATAGGAAATAGTGATAACAGTGCCTGGAACATTGTATATACTTGAATGAAAGTAGATACTGATTTCTACATTAAGTTCCTCTGTTTGGTCCATATTGTTTTCCAACTTGGTAGAGTTGGCCCACCACTCTTTAAGTCCTAGTTCCATTTTCCTATCAGGGAAAATTGTGAGTCCTGCTTCATTAACCCTGAGCTGTAAGCACCCACCTTCTCAGAATATAACTTTAAGGCTTAGTACCAAAATGACCTGGAAATGAGGGTTATGTGGCAAGAGAAACCGAAGGCACCTACATAGTCCTGGGAGGGACTCACCTGGGGTCGGGTACAGACCTGTGCAATCAAGCATCACAAACTCTTTGCCTCTAGACTTACGCTATTTGTACAACTTGTAGTTTTGTACAACTTAGACTTCTAATATCAGGAGACTTCCATCAGTATCCAAATAAAGGCTTTGCACTGTCCTAATTACATTTTTCCACTAAATACTTAAAAAATGCTATTGTGTGGTGAAATGTAATAGGGTTACAGAAGGAGTAGGAATAGATTGCAAACACTTTGGCATATCCAGGGTAACTAAGGTTTTTTAAGGCTGGATCCAGGGAAGATTAAATCTGAGGAGAACCTGGATATATTGCATGAGTCAGCACCACACAAATAATATGATGATAAACTGATGATGAACTGACAGTGCTTATGTGTGACTGTAGGACAAAGTTAGAACACACACACACACACACACACACACACACACACAATAGATGACTGTGAAAAGATCAGTAAATATATCTTGGTGTTGGGAAGACCAAGTGTTTGATTTTAGTTGAGCTTAAACCTACTTTTCTATGCCCCCTGTCCCTCCTCTATGCCTACCCTGCAATTGACACAAGTCTTTTTCAGAAAAGCACTAACTGAAGTACTCTGTGCTGCTAATTTGCTGATTTTTTCCACACATATCATTTGCAAATTTCTCTTGCTATTGCTCTCTTTCAGTGCCAAACAGATTTTGTGTTGAACTGTAAATCCTGGCTAATACATGATCCAAAATAATTGTTCTTTATGGGACAGGGAAACACCACTAACTTTCTACTCAAAACAATTCCCAGATGAACGTTTGTGACATATCCTACTACAGCATATGCGATGGGCTTTTCTAGCATTTTTGGCACCAGAGAGATTTGACGATAATGATGCAAGGAAAATTAGATACACCCAAGTGTTAGCAGAAATGAACCACACCACCAAAGCTGGCATACCAAATGAATGTATTTTGTTAGGTCACTCGCATTAAAGAGAGCTCACATTCTCTTTAAAAAATTAGAGATTTCCTTTGACCAGCCCTATAAGGATGAGGTAGAACTAAGGTTTATCAGGAATCATTCTTTTCAAATTGCTGTGGCTGTTCTGCATACCACTTTGTGCATGGCACACTCAGAAGCAGTGAGTATAATTCTAAAATTATGGATCTGTCTCAATTAATTCCCACTAAAGTGCAAAGACAGTATCTCAGGCCATGTCAGAATTTATATGAGCAAAACTTTAACCTGTGTTCCCTGAGCTAATCACAACATTTAGTGTGGATTTTTAAAATGCATGGTCATAGGTGCCTGGGTGGCTCAGTCAATTAAGCATCCGACTTCCGCCCAGGTCATGATCTCACAGTCTGTGAATTCGAACCCTGTGTCAGGCTCTGTGCTGACAGGTCAGAACCTGAAGCCTGCTTCAGATTCTGTGTCTCCTTCTCTCTCTGCCCCTCCCCACTTCAAAAATAAATGAACATCAAATAAATAAAATATATGATCATGTGAAAGTTAGTGGCATGGTAAAAAGTACATTGCATTTTTATTCAGGCAAAATATTACTTTCTTCTCTGTTTCACAAGATTTGTGTTAGTTAAGATTTTCCTGGGACACCTGGGCTCAGTCAGTTGAGCATCTGACTCTTGAGTTCAGTTCGGGTTATGATCTTATGGATTTGTGGGTTCAACCCCCGGGGTTGGGCTCAGTGCTCACAGTGTGGATCCTGCTTGGAATTCTCTCTCTTCCTCTTTCTGCCCCTCCCCTGCTTGTGCTGTCTCTCTCAATAAACATTAAAAAAATAAAATAAACATTAAAAAATCTCTCCCAAGTTAAAGGGATTCTAAATGGCTTAAATAAGAATGGAGGATTTGTGTTAAGGACATGGGGTTGACTTGAAACTCAGATAAAGATGCAGCCGGTTCTGGAAAGAGGTAGAACCAGGAAGCTAGGTAACAGTCTCTTTGCAATCTCGGCAGTAGTAGTGCCTTCCAATAGCAGCAGCTGAATCCAATATGGGGTGTTTCCTACATTTGGAGAAGCAATTTCATTGTGCCCCCCCCCCCTTAGTACATCAACCCCAGCGCCAATTCTTCCCCTCAGAGTCCGACCCCAGCCCTGAGCAGTGCCTCCTCAGAGCTCAGAGGAGACTGGGCACTTCTCGCTCTTTGGAGGTCTCAGTTTCAGCTCTGGGTGCCCCCTTCCATGCTTCTAAATTTTAATCCTTCCAGCATCTTCCTTTTGTTCCTTCGGCCCTGGGGTGATAGCTGCAGTTGGCACCTTCAGGTTTTCTCTTTTTATATATTTGGTTATGTAGTTGACAACTTATTCTTTATCCTAGACTATTCCTGTTCAAATAATTGGTGGGTTTTCTCTCTCCTAGTGGAACCCTGACTGATAGAAGTGTCTCTTATTGAACTACATGCAGTTCTATGAGCTTTAAATTTTTCTAATATGCAAATGTGTTTTTGATAAATGCACAAGTATTACACAGGTATGGTAAGAGTAGGTGACCATCCGTGACCAGTGCCCATACACTGAACATCACGGTAAGTGCTTTCCTTCTGTTACCTCATTTGTCCTCACAGTAATCCTGTAAGGCATGCGGTATGAGTATGTGGGCTTACAGAGGTGGTGACTGAGTTGACGCAGAAGGCTGGTAAGGGATGGAGCCCAAATGCAATTCTAGTTTTTCACTTTGATCCTTTCAGTTGGCTCTGATAGTGCCTACAACATGGTGTAGTAAAGTTATGCGTTTTCATGATAGTTCCTTCAGGACTAAGTACAGAGACCAGGGTTTTATCTAGCTTTAGATGTTTAATGTAGTTACTGGCATCGAAGATCCATGCTAAACGTTTGCTGGTTTAAATGTGAAACTTGAAGAAACTGATTCAAATGATTTGAAAAGACAAGATGATCCATGATGAAAAGTTAGGTCCCAGAGCTATTTGGGGCCGCTGATTGAAATGACATTCAAGCAAAGGCAGGGCTGGGCACCTACATAATATAACTGTGTTCCCAGGAGAGGAGATTTCAGTGCAAGAATTCAAGTGAGTGCCCAGAGATTAGTGGTCACTTGTCTGTGACCTTATATTAAATTAAATTAATTATATTATATTAAATTAAATATGATTTCTGTCCTAAGATGTTCACACACTTTAAAAGAGCTGGTCCACTTTTATATGGCCATACAGGGGACCTCAATGGTTCTGCTTTTATGGGGAAATAAACCGCAATTCTCAGAAAGTAATAGCAGTTACCCGAACTATAATAATATTGGCAGGAACCTTTCTAATTAAGAATTACCCAGAGGTGCCTTGCTGGCTCAGCTGGTTAAGTGTCCAACTGTGGCTTAGGTCATGATCTCTCTGTTCATGAGTTCGAGCCCCACATCAGGCTTTGCGCTGACAGCTCAGAGCCTGGAGACTGCTTCAGAATCTGTGTCTCCCTCTCTCTCTGCCCTTCCCTGCTAACATTCTGTCTCTCTATCTCTCAAAAATAGACATTGAAAAATGTTTTCTAGGGGCACCTGGGTGGCTCAGTTGGTTAAGAATCCAACTTCAGCTCAGGTCATGATCTTGTGGTTCATGAGTTCAAGCCCCGCCTGGGGCTCTGTGCTGCTAGGTCACAGCCTAGGGCCTGCTTAGGATTCTGTGTCTCCGTCTCTGCTCCTCCCCTGCTCATGCTCTGTCCCTCTCTCAAAAATAAACATTAAAAAATGTTTTTTACAAAAGAATTTCCCAGAGGTTTCCACCCAGTGATGATGTAGCATATCCTCTTGAGAAAATTATAGCAGTCTTTCTACAATTTGAATGATTTTACTTTTTCTACACTGGTACATTGGTATTGTAGTCAGATACTTAAATATTTCAAATTCCAAATACCCAAATGAACTAAAGAATCATTTAATTTGTCCTGCTTCTCCGTGACAATTTCCTGTAATTCCAGAGGCACTAAAATGTGTATTGACAGACAAAGAAAAATAATTAGTTCAAATAACCTTACAACCTTCCGTATTGAAGCCCTGGGAAATTATTTGCCTTTTCTAATGTACCCATTTGTTTGTCATTAACAAATGCTCAGGCACTCAGCTGCTCACATATTTTTTGCAGCTGCTTGCTAAGAGGCTCTGAGAATGTTTCAAGGTTCAACTTAATGTCAAGCTGTTGAAGCTTCTAACTTCAATTTCTGGGCATAAAGGCAATAGTCTATCAAGCCTGGCGTTATGGATCTTTGGGTGATTTTTCAATACAAGAAATTCGCTTTTTCACATCACAAATAGATTAGATTTTATTGCCTATTAAATTAGAAATCTCTAAGAAGACTGGAATACCAGGTCTTCAGTTTGCATTACAATGAAAACTTTACTCTCTAGAAAAATATGATTCAGTAAGCTTACAAAACTTAGACTATAGTAAAAGATCCAAATCCAATGAAACAAAAAATCTTAACTAATCATTCTCAGCAATTTGGGCCTCAGTTTACCCATGGACATAGAGCAGGAAACATGAAATTATATAACACATGACAACTTGGATGGCTGTTTCTCCAATGACAAGTGGTGAAGTAATAGTCTTCTACTGAAGATTGAAAAATCTGTATGTTGAAAACTGAAACTCTTCACATGAGAATTTATAGACGGTTAAGATCCTGCCAGCTGGCAAAATTGACGTTAGCCTGTGTGGCACTGTCTTTCTTTTTTTTTTAAGTAATAAAAAGAAATAAGAATTTACTTAGGCTATGTTATATTATAGTAGAAAGTCTCAAGTAGTTTATCTAACATTTAGAAGTTATTCATTATTAAAAACCACTTTGTTGAGTTTCAGTTAGTTCCAAACAACATCTGGGATCTATATCCCTAAAGTCCACAGAAACATACAATCCACATATTATTTGATTTCACAACAGAATATTTTGCTGTTAGGCTATATTAATAAGCCCAGTTCTTAAAATCATCCTAAACTGTTTTCCCAGAAAAAAAAATGACATGTGTTAGTCAGTTCTTCCTTTTTTCTGCCAACCATCTTGAACACTAGCCTGCTATAAATTAGTACAGTCCTCGGTTGAAACATGGAGTTATCTGTCAACTTCCCTAAAATAGCTACTTATAGTAACTATCAAGTACGCTCATTGATAAAAAATGCACATTTTGAGGAGATGCTCTTGGCAATTTCAGCCAATTAAAGAAGGAAGGTATGAAATTGCCAAAGTCAAACAAGATATTTCTTTTTTCTCCTTTGTACTGGCCTGTAGCAACTAACAAAGGGACATTTTAAGATGACAAAAGTTAGATCCGTAAAGACAAAATTATTACATTACCTTTCCTGTAAATACAATAAAGGACAGCAAAACATTGTGTGGGAGTGCATCTGTTTACAAAGTAAGAAAACCAGTGTTAACAAGAGCTGGAAGAAATCATTTGGGAGCCTTCCAGTTCTGATATTCTGTGATTCACCAGTACCTTGCCATTCTTGACCACATTGCCAATCCGTTCTGAAATTTTCAAAGAGAAACATGGCAAAATTAGGTAAACAAATCATTTCCTAATAGGATGCTGACTCACTAAACCTCTTGGTAAGAAAAAAGTTGCAAATTGCCAATTTCACAATTGGATGATTGCTAAGTTTCCATTTCACAAAGAGGCAGACCGACGCTTAGGTTATGTTAAACTGCCACATGCTGTACCCTTTCTCCAGTCACACAGAGGCCCACACCCACATACACCTCTACGCTCTTTCTCCTCGCTGAGGGGACCGCCGTATTGGATGACAAGACAAATTTTAGCGGCTGCTTAAAGGAAATGGTTTTGGTTTGGGTTTGTTTCTCATTAGCAGCTGACTTAAAGTATAATCAAACAATGCTTTCTTTTTTTTAAATTTTTTATGTCTTATTTTATTTTGAGAGACAGGGAGCAAGTGGGGGAGGGGCAGAGAGAGAGGGAGACACAGAATGTGAAGCAGGCTCCAGGCTCTGGGCTGTCAGCACAGAGCCTGATGCGGGGCTAGAACTCACGAACTGTGAGATTATGACCTGAGCCGAAGTCGGATTCTCAACTACTGAGCCACCCAGGCGCCCCTAAAACAATGTTTTCAATGACACTGCTTAAAAAACACCCAGAAAACAACAGCCCCCCCCAAAACTGTTAATGCACCCAGTTATCTCAGTTAAAAGCACAGAGGTCACATATGTGGACAATAGTTAGGCTTGCTCATCTTCTCTTTCTTCAAGTGTGATACTCACAGCAGCTCCTTGCAAAGTTTAACGTGTACCCAAAATGGAAGAAGGAAGGAAATTTAGCATTTCCTGGGCACCCATGACCAACTAGGCATTGAGGGGGCATTTGCATACACTCTCAGTTAACAGATCCTCCAATGATCCTTAGAGACTGGAATTATTAGAATATCCCTAACTTTACTTATAAGGAAACTGAGACTCAGAAACGAAATGCTTACTCAATAGTGATAGTGGCCTGGTTGTGAGGTGCTTGTTGTTGTTGTTGTTTTAAAAAAAAAAAAAAGAAGGGGGGCACCTGGGTGGCTTAGTTGGCTAAGTGTCCGGCTTCTGCTCAGGTCATACCTAGCGGTTCCTGAGTTCCAGCCCCATGTCGGGCTCTGTGCCAGCAGCTCAGAGCCTGGAGCCTGCTTCAGATTCTGTCTTCCTCTCTCTCTTCCCCTCCCGATTCGTGCTCTGTCTTATCTTTCAAAAATGAATAAACATTAAAAAAAAAAAACAACACTCAGTCTGATTCCTGGTCCTGCAGTCTGCTGGAAAGACAAAATGCTACCCCAAGGAGTAAGTAGGCATTGGGTATTTTGAAGTATGTAGCAAGTGATAATTATTTGGGTAATTGTTGCTTTATTTTTACTTTTCTCTCTCCTTATAAGTTCCATAAGGAAGATACTGTTTGTCTTGCCCTTTGCTATACTTCCAGTGCTGACCACTTAGTAGATGTTCAGAAAGTATTTGTTGAGTCTCTCCTGTTCTGTCTCTCCCTGCTAGCTTTCTCCTGGTCATCTTGTGAGGAGGTTTATACAAGCACAGAATAATCATTATTCTGCCCACCACTACACTTCTTCATCATTTTAATCCTGTGCCTAACCAATGGTCATTATCTTTTAGAAGGACACTATAGCCAGCTTTTAGCTAATTGTTTTCAAATTGATTAGGAGAGCTTTCCAAGTAGAATAATAATATATTGAGCAACTATTGAATCTTTACTTATATGCCAAGTACTGTAAGTGCTTCATGTGAATCCTTTTATTTAATTTGTAGGATAGATATTGTCATTCTCCCCATCTTAAAAAACAAAATGTGGTTTAGAGAGGATGCATTCTTTTTTCTAGAAAGAAGAACAAGGAGGTAAGAAAACAACAACAGAAGACAGCTCTTCTGAGGATGACGGGGAGCCCCGGAGTGTGGGGGTGCAAACGTCTCAGACTAGTAAGCACAGCACTCTGACCTTTGCGCTGTCTCCCCTCAGGCTGCCTGGGGACATCCACGCTCACAGGCAGGTGCTCTGCAACCCTGCCCTGGGTTCCACCCAGAAGTGGAGGAAAAAGCCAGCACAGGACTCAGACATGTGCTGTGAGGCCTGCCTGAGGGAGATGGGTCCCTGCGGATCTACGGATACCCAGACAGCTGCAGATAAACGTTTTCCTTTCCCACTGGCTTTGTCCCCTTGAAATAGGTGTCTGCGAGGCTCTCGCACTGACGCACAGGGGTGCCTGGTTCAGGCTCAGGTGGGTCCCTACGACACCTGGATCGACTGTCAACGGTCACCTCTAGTTGTAAAATGGAAGCCATTGTGTTTTGTGTCTTTGTTGCTGCATAATAAATACCCCCAAATTCAGTGGCTTAACACAATAACACGTGATGATGTGATTGCATGTGAGTCTGAGGGCTGACTGGGTCTTGGCTCTATGGTTTTTCTGTTATTCTTGCTTTGATTCTCTCCCGCAGCTGTAGTCAGATCGGACCTGGGCTACAGTGTCCAAGGTAGCCTCACTCGCTCCCTTCTCTCCCTTCCTTCTTCCTTTCCCCTTCATACCAACATTTCATGTACCCTCCAGATCTCAGCGGAAGAGGCACTCAGAGCAGTACCCCTGAGGCCAGGAGTGGACCCCTTCCCTTATACCCTGCACAGCCCTTCAAAGCCTGCATCACAGGTATGGCTTCTGGTTGGCTGTCTGTCCCCTCTGGGGGATTTCAGGAAGGTAGGACCACCCCATTTTATTCATTGCTGTATCTTCAGTGTT
This sequence comes from Suricata suricatta, assembly GCF_006229205.1. Classification (NCBI taxonomy): domain Eukaryota; kingdom Metazoa; phylum Chordata; class Mammalia; order Carnivora; family Herpestidae; genus Suricata; species Suricata suricatta. The sequence continues at coordinate 33,499,456 of NC_043705.1, read as the reverse complement.
AAATATAGCACCCTACCCATGTTAAGTGTCCAATAAATATTTCAGTAAATGAATGAATGGCCAGTTGGAACTCATCATTTCTCCTGAATCTGTCTTTCTAGGTTCTATAAGTAAGTCTACACCAAGTGAAAAACAATGTACTACCTCAGTTACCCCAATAATTCAAATGAAGTACTCCCTTCTCAATTACTTATAAATTGAAATTGGTGTGTGAATATTATAAGAGTATCTAGATAATTCCTTCTATTAACTGCTGTTCATTTGATTAGATGTATAAAAATAAAAATAAAAATTCTTAAACCTGATAAAGTTGGATTTTTTTAAAAAATCTGTATTTCTGCCCATTAGCTGATTGAGTTTTAGGGGAATAAGAAAAGCGATGGTCAAATCTATGTCTGTATGGATTAGAGGCTGGAGGAAATATTTCTCAATTCTTAAAAAAAATAAAGTTTCCTAGCTGCTTGACTTTGGCACTTTCAGACTTTGCCTCCATAAATACACAAGAACTATTTAAGTGAAATGTATTGATGCAAATACTGTAATTTGCCTTGGGAAAACCAGCACTGGTACTTGTAAGACGGTGTTACTTTGGTGATCTCAGGCAAACTTTTGATTTTTTTTCAAGGGTTTTATTCGGAAAAAGCATGATATAAGAGATAAAGTAATGCAGATGAACGGTTACTCAAACCACATTAGAACCCAGGTTCGTTGAGTTTCTTTGCTGGAGACATTTTGATAAGCAGACACCATCTTTAATCTTTGTTTCTATTGGCGCGCTCTTCTTTTCAGTCCTTCCTGCTTCTTCAAATTAAACTGTGATTATTACTTGGACATTTTTAGAGCTTATTTGTTCCAATAGGAATTTTCTTTGAGCTCTGCCTAGGAAATACAGTTCTTCATATAGCTACTTGAGCCACAAGTTCAACTTCACAAAAGTAACCATTTCTCTTTATCTGTTTCTAGTCATGAAATACTCAGCTGAGAAAGAAATATATAAATGAAGTGTCAGGCATCTCTGACTCACTGACCCAGAGAGTTGCCTGGACTCACTTGCTTTGTATGTGGTTTAATTTCACTACCTTCATTAGTATCCCTTTTTCATTGTCTCCTTTCCTTCTCTACATTTTTTCCCCTCGTCTCTCTCCATGATGGCTGCACTTTCTTCCTGTATCCTTTGCAAATAGGGGAGTCTGATTTTGATGTTGTGTAATACTTCTAATACTTGTTTGGAGTGGCATCAAATGCATGATTGTATATTGGATGTATACTCACAGGAATTTAGGGACCTTGTCTGCTTGACCTCTGCTATATCCCAGTGGCTAAAATAACATCTAGGACATTTTAGACACCCATATTACACCATGCATATTGTTCCATGAGACCATGAGTAGAACACAACTGACAGTTGAAATGTGAAAAATGTTAGGGCGCCTGGGTGGCTCAGTCACTTAAGCATCCAACTCTTGATTTTGGCTCAGGTCATGATCTCATGGTTCATAGGATCAAGCCCTGTGTCAAGCTCTGTGCTGACAGCAGGGAGCCTGCTTAGAATTCCCTCTCTCTCTGCCCCTGCCCTGCTGGTGTTCTCTCTCTCCCTCTCAAAATAAATAAACATGTAGAAAGAAAAGAAATGTGAAATTTATCTCCTTTACAGCTTTGTTAATATGTTGCCAAATAATTTTGCTGTCAGAAAACATTGGATCATGAAGCTTTTGTCGTGGAACAGATTGATTTCACAGGTGGTTTTGAGCCAGTGACCCTTTAACAATGGACACTCAGCACCTTATAGAGACTCTGACAAGTCTGGATTAAGGAATGGAAAAAGGATGGATTTCAATTTAGGATTCACTTTGGAAAGAAGAGTCTATAAAGCTGTACGGTTGGTCCTTCAGTATCTATTTCAATGTCTTCAATCCAGTATAACTTCTAAAACAATTAACCATAAACAAGGGCAGAGAGATATTCTCTTTTCCAGAAGTGAACTCGTGGGCCACAGCCAAGGCTACCTTAGATGAAAATAATATGATTTACCACAAGAAAAGTTTCCATCTCCTTTTATCTAGGGTTAGGAATAGGGGACCATGTGTGACAAGTTTGTTCAGGATGCTAATAATGCCATCAGATTCTAAGTCACAGGATGCAAAGTGATGGTCTGAAGACCAAATCTGGCCTGCAGATGTATTTTATTTGATCCACTCTATGTTTTCATGGAATTAGTTGCCAATACAAAAAGTCAGGAGAATGCACATAGAACCCTGGTTTTCTTCCTACCACCCACCTTAAAAAAAAAAGTGATCTAGCAAATTGGACCTATAATCCCAAATTATCATGACAGTTAGCTGGTGTTGGAGTTCAATGTCTCATGGCTGCCTCCTTTCACATCAGTCTCCCACCCCTGCCTGTGTTTACTCATACTGAAGAGTTTCGATTTGCCATTCCTCATCATCCTGCGTGGTTTTATTTCTTACAGTCTTCCCCCCTCATCTATTTACTTCATCTCTCTGGGCCCTGCATGTAACTACCATCTGAAACAAATGTCATAAGCATTGTTGATAATTTTCCATCCTTGTGGCTGGGGTAGATATGCAAGTGTTCCGATTGTGGCTCTACCCTCGTTCCAAGTCAGCTGGCTGATCACGTTAGTTCCGCTGAAACTTCTGTTTGCGTGTGGTCACTGAACGGGGGTGGCATCAGAGAAAGGACTTGTGGTGTGCCCCCTAGGCAGCATGTATACTAACATTGGAACCAGACAGAGAAGGTTAGCATGGCCCCTGCACAAGGAGAGAAAGGACAAGCTGAGTGAGAGAATCAATTACTTTGTGACTCTGTATAAGTAGGATTCTCAAAAGAAGAGGAGGACTCATCTGAATGTGTACAATGTCCATCAATATTACAACACATGTCGTATATTTATGTATCCAACTAGTGCTATATATACATCAATGTATCTAATCAGACACAAAACCATTTATGCTGTGCCCCTAGGATCATGTAAGGTTTTTTAAAGTTAATTTTGCTCCACAATTCTTTTATTCATTTCTCTAATTATTTTAATTTACTTAGCTTACTTTTATTACTATAAAACCTTTTATCAACATAAGATTAGAAATTAATAGCAAAACATATAGAACTTCTACCACATTTATACCCCAAATACATTGACAATTAAATACAAACAAAATAACATGAAGAATAAAACCAAGTGACTAATACCAATTTAACATGGTAGTTGATGTCACTTTGCTGAAGTAAGCATCAACCAGGACACTTATCATATGATACGGATTCTTGTGATAAAATCATACTGTGCAAGCCCCTAGTACCTTTTCTGAAATCCTTGGGGCAAGATGTAATAGAGAATTTTGAATTTTTCTTATTTTAGGAAGGGGTATATGCAATAAATTCACTAATATTTTATAGTGTGCTATGTGAATGTTCAAAGTAAGCAGGATAATTAAAACTCTAAACAGCCTCATGTCAGTTTGGGTCAGCTTTCATACCTAGTAAGTGTATCACAAACTTGTAAAAAATGGCTGGAATATTTAACAAGTTCTGCAGCCTTGAGAGAATTATTTAAATTCAGTGATCTCATCCATGAACTAATTTAATTAGATGAGAGGAACTAGCCCATGACCTGCAGAAAGAAAACCAGGATGTTTCCACGCAGCCCCCCAGAAGTTGCAGAATAAATACTGTACTTATGATTTCCTTTCTTAAGTAGGTATATGCCACATACAGTGCCAAACTATAGGTTAAAATAAGGCCCCAGAGATAAATGATGCCATTATCTGGACTCCGGGACCTCCTATCCAACAGGAGAGACAGACTGCAAATCAACTCCTGATAATTCAGTGTAGTAAGAGCAACAGTCCCTGCATGTGGAAAATGCAAGTTGATGCCCTAAATGGGGAGAGATTGGGGCACACCTTTCTTGGGCAATGATACTGGTATCTGAGTGGGTTTTGAAGGATGAATAGGAATTCACAAGACAGTGGGGTATTATTAAAATTGATCTAACCTTTTAGAGACGAATGAACTAATATTATAGAGGGCACTTGAGGAGAAATCAATTCTCCTTTGATGCTTACCAGCTGAATCATTTATAGCCTCTTTTGAGCCAATGCCCAACCCAATGTTAGTGCTCTCCTGCACCAGTCATGAAGGTTAAGCACACATCAGTTTGTGGCATCTCTTTTCTCTGTAGGGAAGAACATGCAGTTCTAAGGCCCCGCTTTGGTCCTACTTGCTTTCTAATATTGAAAATGCTAAGTGAACCAGATTCTTATCTATTTATTAAGACATTTGCTGGGTTCTTTAAGACATGTGGCTTCTCCACCCTTTCCCCTCCTTCCTGTAACCCCCCCCAACCAGTTCCTGTTGGTGGGACTTGAAAATGATAAACCTAAATCATTGAGGTTGTCGTAACTCTTGAACTTTTCATCGATCAGCCTCCCTCCAACGGAATGAATTAATGGGAGTAACTCCTGGAGGGCAATACGGAACCTCTGCTGGTAGCGGGCTGGCATACACAGAGAGCTCCCTAGCACAGCCCAGATTCATAAGGGGCTCCACCAGAGGACTGATGATTAGCATAAACTTAAATAAAGATTCTATAAATATCTGTTCAGCATTTATTTGTCAGAGAGGCCGAAAACTGCGTGGAGACCAGGCAGGGAAAAAAGACCTTGGTGACTACACTTAATGTCACCACTAATATTCCCAGTGATCCCTATACTTGCCGTCTCTCTACTGCAAAAGTGAGACCCCACAGAGAAAGGGGATCAAATTCTTAAAAGGCCATTCGTTGATCACCTAATGTGACTCTGCATGTCCCTTGGAAATCCTACCCCTGATCCCCAAGTGGCCTGTAGAATAAACTTTCAAATTTATGCACTAGACTCCTGATTCCCTGAGAGGAACCCAGGAAAGCAGAATTGTCTTCATATTGTAGTGCCCACTTGCAGTGCCATTTGGGTGACCCTTTTAGTTGGCACCTTGTTGCCTAGGATCAATCCTAATCTCTCCTAGAATTCCATGAAGAGAGCTTCTGAAGAAAGTAAGAAATCCACATGAACATTTCTATTTTGAATAAAGCAGGCTCCTTCCCAAACCCTTGTAAATTATTTCTGAAAAGGGAATTGTGAAGCTGACTCATCTCTTTTGGATTGGATAGAAAGATGCCTGGTGCTACAAACAGAAAGATGAGAACATCAGCATCCCTGACTCACATTCTAGATTTATCACTGGGCATCACAGTTTGACTGAATTCCCAATGTTAAAATGATAGTTTCATTATGGTTCTTCCCATGTTCCTTGAAGAAACTCAGCTGAGTGATGTGTCAAGTGTCAATACTGCCCAAACAGCATGGTCTGGGGACTCAAGTCATCATAAAGGCAAGAGAGGGGCTTTTCTTGGTGATGCTTTCATGTTATAGCACATAGAGGGTCTGGTGAGCTGGTGTGGAATCTGTAATGTTATGTCTGTGTTTTGGCATCTCAATCAGTGTTCATTGCAGTTTTCTCCTTTACAGTTTGTGGTATAGTTCCCCTTCACCACATTTACACCTGTCTGTCCAAAAGGCTTGCATAATGCAGAGTGTGGTTTAGGATGTGTGAAAACTTCATCCAGCTCTTGGGAGATTGCCCATTTGTGTTTGATCTCAAAGCCAGTGAAGGAGAAAAACTATGTGTACTTCTAATTCGAGCCGTATGCAAGCTCAAGAGAGATACATCCTTACACAACAAAGCTCAAGAAAGAGAAAGAGAAACTTTCTTTATAGTATTTTGTCACAGATTTTTCCAGTGTAAGCATGTTTTCAATCCAGAGTGGTGTAAATGAAGGCAGCTGCAGATATGGCTGAAGACTGTGTATGAAGAAAGCAACACAGGAGACTCTTTGATACGCTGGAGAGCAAGAGGGGAGGCAGATGGAGCAGTCAAGGTGAAAGGTTGCCTTTGACATTCTGAGTCTTCACCAGAGTCCCAGCGCAGATTTCTTGTGAAAACCAGTCCATAGGCTGAGTTCTGTGCATGGCTGTCACAGAGCACAAGTAGAAAAGTGTGCAAGGGCCAGCAGTGGCAGCACCCAGAGAGGAGCCAGGAGGAAAGACGAGGATGCCACAGGGACTCCTAGGAAAAGACAGCATCATCCCAGGTTATGTCCCTGGAATCTAGGCTGAGTTTGAACAGATTTGCAAGACTCTAAGGCTTCTAGGCTGCATTGGGGTTTTCCATTCAGTAGGTCATAGGAAAACATTGAAAAGTCCATGAACTCATCATCCGAGGTTAGAAGAAAAAAAAAAAACATTATAAAGCAAACTGCCAAGTGATGGATTAACTTCCATTATACATGGAAAATACCTTCTATCATAAATTGTCAGTACCTAGGGGAACCCGAGTGTCCATATATCCATAGATAGACTTCAAAGAAATCCATCAATGCCCTGAAATTACGTGTGAAATGTTATCAGTGGAAGTAACTAGCATTTATGGAATATTCACTATGTATTATTGTGCCAAATGTGTAATACATAATTATTTCACACTCGCAACAGCTCTGTAAGAAAGAAACAAACCTGAAAATGAGGGACTTAGAGCTAACTTCGTGAAGGTCACACCACCAGTGAGAAGCAGAGCAAGGGTGTGAACTCATGTCAAAATTATTAGCCTGCAGGCTCATTTGGATCCCAGTAGTGTGCCCTCTGAACTTTGCTGAATCCAGAGTCATATTTTGTTACTGTATCAAAAGTTGTTTCTACACAGAGAAAAGGATTAGAGAGATGGACTAATGGGCCTACTTGGTCTCAGGCTCTTCTGTTTCCTGGGGGCCTAAACATTCCAGGCACCTTCCTGTATAATATTCCATTCCATCAGTGTAGGAAGTAGAAAGAGCTCCATTTGACAGAAACACTGACTTCAGAGTGGTCAAGTCACAGTGCTTTGGGTAACTGGAAGTGAGTTTGCCCCCTGGTCTTCTACTCCACCAACCTACTACCCAGTTCCAAAGGAGCAGTGGATGCCTTTCCAAGAGGACAGCTTGGTGGACTCTTGAGCTCCAGCTCATCCAGAAGGCTGGTTGAAATATTGTCATGAGACCCCTCAAATGAAATTGCAGTTTGAATCCTGCAGAAGTCGGGGCCTCGAGAGATGTGACTTTATTCTTGGACATAGAGACCCATAAGACATGCACAAGCACCAGGGGAGAACAAAGTCACTGGAGACTTTTGACTCTGAGCTTGTCAGCTCCACTGACAGAATAGCCATCATACCTGTTAAGAATCACAGTCCCTGCCTGACCTTGTGTGGTTTTCCTTCACCTCTTTGTGGCAAGAGCTGAACGGGCCATACATGCAGTTCCTTGGGAAGAATGAAAGGAGCTACAGTTGAAATGTGCCTGCCTGGAGTGGTTGCAGGCACCCCTAGGACAGGTAAAACCCAGAAGTCCCAGGACACAAGCACAAGGCCATTAATATACAGAGACGTCCTAGTAGACACCGGCTGGAATTTCATCACCAAACAAAGGGGGAAGGGAAGTAGGGGCTGGACTATTTCCTGAGTACCTGATTGGCTGAACTGATGAGAGTGGCATACTGTTAACCATCGCTTAGTTGGAATAGAAGCATAGTTCAGCATTTTTAAAGCAAAGGAACAAAACATAGAGCAGAAGAATCCTTGTAAAAGAGTCATCGTAAAGGGAGAGTGGTCTTCTGCTTGAGGGGAGGGGATGACCTATTACAACATCAAACACCTGAGTGAGTCAGGAACCCCTGAGGACACTTAAGAACTAGCTGAACAGCTGTTTCATTGGCCATTTGACATGTACTTAATGGCGGAGCGGTAACTAAAAAAAAGGAAGAAAGCTTTGGTAAAACGTCCTCGGTGAGTGGCTAAAGGGTCACAGCCTCAGACTTCTAGAAAAGACCCAACAGCTAACTGTAGTGCTTTGGTTCTCAAAGTTCAACAGCGGTGGCCAAAGCTAGGAACCAGTTAGAAATGCAAATTCTCAGGACATCCCAGAAGCTCTAGGGGTGGAGCCCGGCAATCTGTTCTAACAGGCCTTCCTGTGGATTCCAAGGTTTGCTGAAATGCAAGACTTCAGAAAAAGACTCTGACTCAGCGTCAGGCAGTTACAGGTTGAGGTCCCACCTCGGACACTAATTCGTGGTAAGACTTGGGTGAAGATTCTTAAAGTCTCTGAGCCAAGACTTCATTCTACTCTGTGAGAATAAGAATGGTAGTAACAGGGTTCTCAGTCACTGGTCACTCAGCAAACAGTCACTACTGTTAGGGCCATTCCAGAGACTAGAATTTGATCACTCCACACTAACCAAGGTTTGGGCAGCTATTCCTGTTAAACCCGTACAACAACTAAGACTATTCCTTACTCTTTAAAAAGCTTGGTTTACCAGAGAATGGACTACCTGCTTCAGAATTAATGCATCAGTTAAAACAATTCAGATACCTATGTTAGACCTACATGAACCTGCATCTTGTGAAGTGTGGTCTGGGTATCTGCAAGTTTAAAAATTTTCCTGGAAGATGTTCAGCAGACTAAGGTACTAGAGTCATCAAATGAGATAAGACTCAAGTTGCCTGTGGCTTAGCTTTCACCAAGACTCTGCTACTGACTGCAGTGGAGGAGGGAGGCTCATCCTTTCGACAGTAAGTGGAACCAAGAAGTGAAACTTGCCAAACTTTGCTCCCTTGTTCATTGTCTTTACCTGTGGGAACGGATAAGCTGCTGCTGTATTTCTCTTAGCTGGCCAACTGTAATTGAAACAGTTTTACTGATTTCTGAGGGAAAATGTTGTCAGTAATAGCAGAAGAGGGACTGGGTTAGTGGGAACCCATGGTTGTACAAGATGCTTTAAGCAGACGCTCATGGAGTTTTGTTTTTCTAGGAAGACATGGTACTTCTTTAAGGATTTAAGAATCTGTAAAAATGGGCACAGCTCAAAAAGTGTCCCCCCCCCATTTTTCTCCTACTCTAACTTAGATTGCCAGTTTTTGAAAGAAGGGCACGGCTATTTGGCATGTTCAGGATGTGCTTTTTGTATGGAAGGGAGGAAGAATGGAGTGGGAGAAAGTGAACTCAGGTCACGCAGGCAACCTCAAACCAAGTCACCAGTCTGTGATTCTCTAAGTCCCCTTAGTGATGTGATGTATGCATATATCCAATACAGAAGTCAAAGCATGATATCCAAAAATGAGAATAATAGCTGATGTTTAATCCTCACTACATTCTAGGAGTTTTACATTTATTATCTCACAGAAACCTCACAATAATCATAGGAATCAGGACTAATATTGTGTTCCATGTGAGGATGAGAAAACTGAGACACAGAGGGGCTAAGAAACTTTTCCAGACCCACAGCCAGTAAAGTGCTGATCTGAATTTGAACCCACACAATCTGATTGACAACTGAGCCTAAATCCTTGAGCTCAAAGGACTCAAAGAGTAGTTCCTGGACCACCATCTTCCTGGAGCTTTGGAGACCCCTCCCCACACCTAGTTAATCAGATTCTGCATTTTCACAGAGATTTGTAGGCACACAAAAGTTTGGAAAGTACTTCTCTGAAGCACAGGTATTTATTCAAGTGTCCTAGTGGTACCCCCAGCATCAAAAACATTTGTGGGTGCTGCTGAAGTATTTAGATTTCCAGAAAGCTCTGAAACTGGGGACAAAGATTCACCATCATCAACAAGTCCCACAGGTAAAACTGTTCGTCATGCTTCATGTTGAGAATCAATACTTTTGGTTCTCCTGCCCTGTCCCCTTGCTTGCTAGTTAAGAGTTGTAACAAGGAGGTTTCATTTGGATCAGGTGAATGCTGTCTCTGCAAAGAAGAGAAAAGGAATGTGGAGAACAGCTGAGGCAGCCTGATGAAAGAGCCAAGGAAAACTTCATATTCCTTAACTTTAATATCTTAGAAACTCAGACTCTTCCATAAGCTTTTTAGTCTTACTTCACTTTTTTGTTTTTAAAGACCTTTGTGAAAATTTATTCCATTTCTTCTCTTGTAAATGTTTATTTTTGAGAGAGAGAGAGAGAGAGAGAGAGAGAGGGAGAGAGAGAATGGGTGTGGGAGAGGTAGAGAGAGACACGGGGACAGAGGATCCAAAGTGAGCTCTGCACTGACAGCAGAGTGTGCTATATGGGCCTTGAACTCACAAACCCTGAGATCATGATCTGAGCTGAGGTTGGACACTCAACCAATTGAGCCACCCTGGTGCCCCCAAACTATACCATTTCTGCTGCTTACTTTAAGGCTAATACTCAAGTTGTTTCTTTTACCCTGGGCTTGTTTGCATGATATTTTCCTCCCCCACATGCCTAAAAATGTGAAGTAGAGTCTCAACATGTTTCAAAACACTCCAGAGGAAGTTACCATGTTGAGGAAGTTACCTTGTTGATCATCAGGCACACATGGCTATTGGATAGATTGATGTGGACAGTATAATATTTGTGTCTTTAAGGATAATTCAGAGAGCAAGATCAGTGACAGTGCTGGTCAAGTTCTTGCCTAAGTTCTCTTTGGGCCTCATAGGGACCCCCAAAGGGGAGGAATCAGCAAAACCTAAGGAAGGAGCCTTGAGTCATGGGTTGTAATTCTGTTCAAGCACTAGCATGTGGCACTAGCTACCAACATGCCTCTAAAGACATTGCTTCAATCCTTCAAGCCATGCTTTTCCCATTGGTTCGTTGAGTGGGGTTTTCAGGTGCTGCAATTTCAGTACTCTAGAGAGCCCAAGCAGGTAAGATCAAGGAAGTGAGCAGCAAGTCTGGAGGAAAGGCAGGCTGCTGAAGCCAAGCCCCTTGGGAGCCACGCCTGTGCAGGTCTGCCTGAACCACTTTACCAGCCACACCAGATATAGCCACAGATTAATTTAACCCAAGATAGACCCTCTCTATGGGGCCTTCCACCACATAACTGTAACTTGTATTTAGATTTTGTTAGCTTTTGGTGATCCACCTGTCTATTTCTGCTGGGATCTGAGCAGAATGGGTAGAATACTGAGAAGACTTAACTGGAGAGGTTGAAGTCTTACTCCTGTTCTTTAAACTCAGGAAAAATAGAAAATTGCTGAGCTTCCCAATGACTAGGAGAAGATACTATGCCAAAGAGGAACTAACATTATTTCCCTAAAGTGAGTGAGGCTGAAAGAGAGATGTATCCCTAACATTAGGTTACTGTCCAGCAAAAAGGAAAAGTGATGTTATCTTAATGTATACATTTTTATAACTTATTTTACTTGATTTTTTCCATAAAGTTTATTTATTTATTTTGAGAGACAGTGAGGTGAACAGGGGAGGGGCAGAGAGAGAGGGAGAGAGAGAATCCCAAGCAGGCTCTGCACTATCAACCTGGAGCCCCATGTGGGGCTGGAACGCATGAGCTGTGAGATCATGACATGAACTAAAGCCAGACATTTGAGAGACTGAGCCATCCACCTTTCTTTATTTTACTTGATTTTTACTATGCTTATACGTTTTTGTATTTGAAAGCTATTATTCAGTTTCACTTGTTTCTCAGCTGTGTGCTGTGAACACTTACAAATTACTGTTATTAATACTAGCATTTCATTAGGTTAAAAGAAAACCCTTAAATATACCCCCCCAAAAAAAGGATTTTAAGTAAGTATAGACATGATACGTACTGATATGAAAGTATCTATGGTTTGGATAAAAGCCTGTCCTTTGAAGGGCAGAAACCTAGTCTGTATTCCATCTATGAAGGATTTTCAATCAGGCATTTGATTAACTTAACACATGGGTCCTCAAAGTGTGGCCCCTGGGCCAGCTTCATCAGCATCATCTGGGAACCTGTAAAAAATGGAAATTCCCAGACTCCACTCCAAATCTATTGAATCAAAACCTCCAACTGGAGGTCAGCAACTTAGATTTTAATGAACTGTGCCAGTGACTCTGATGTTCCCTAAAGCCAGAAAATCACTGAGTAGTGTTTAAGTCCTGATGTTAAGTCACACTCCTCATATTTATAGATCTTAAACTATAAGCTCCAAGATAATCAGTCCCATAGGTTTTAGGTTTTAGCATAACCTAAAATTAGGAATTTGGTCCTCTAGATGCCCAATGTCAAAGTGGAGATGAAATCATTTGAAACGGTCATGGAAGAGAATCCAGGCACATTCTACAGGTAAGTGGAGGACCATTGTAGTTTATTTCTTTTGTTGGTTCTTCATTTTCAGTGCCTATTGATTATATATATGCTTTATTCTGTAGTATCTGGTTAAATCAGTTAGAAACATTTTATACAACCAGTGATTTGATGTGGGATGTCTTATGTGTATAACCCTTTATACATCAGTCCATTAGGGAAGAAACAATGCAATACTAAGTAAAAGGGACCTGCTGCTTAATTTCTCTTCAAATGTGTGTGTGTTTTGTATCTTTATCTTCAAGCATTGATGGGGGAATGACTTAATTTGTTTCTTCGGCAGGCAGGAGCAGTCCATCTCTGCAGTATCTTAGTTTTCCAATGCCTATTATTTTGGGATAATTATTATTTTTGCTTGTTAATTTACAGTCCTCTTGTGATCTTAAGAATGTAGCCCATTAGTCATCATTATTCTCATATTGTACCTGAAAGAATTGGTCACATCTCCAGAGCTTCTACATTGGTATTCCTTTCTGGCAGAAGTAGAAATGCTTACAATTAGAACACACAATGGGCTAGTGCCCAGTAAAGATTGATTTGCGAGAGCTTATAAGTTGGTTGCTAGGCTTTCTGGATAACATGCAATAGTAAGATCCTTCAAGGGAAACTCAAAACACAGAGAATTATTTTCCTTATTTATTCCAAAGCCCTTTGTTCCAAGACACTGAATTGTGGCTGTGTTAGTTCATTGTAAATGTTTACATACCCTCCCTTAGGTCTCTGAAAAACATGTGAAACCAAGATTTTTTCTTGACATTTATTCAGCAAACAGGTTATGTAATCAAGTATGTATGTGTGTGTAAATTATTTAGAAACTTAAAACTGAACATTTTTAAGTGAATTGGTATAAATGGTCCTTGTTTTTCAAGATAATATAATGATAAATGGTAAATATAATGATCAAATGATAAAATGTGATCAGCATTCATCAGATCAGCTGAGCTGCCTCTTGGATTTTATCAGATGAATGCATCCATTAGAGGTAAGACTTAAAGTCTTTGGATTTTATTCTAGGTTCAATCCTTTCCTTGTTGTTCACATAATACTTACCATGAATCCAGTTTGTCAAATACTTAAAGATTCTATGATGTGTGAGTCATTGTATTGAGTGCAAGAGGATCAGTAGGGACAGGACTGAGTATGCTTTGATGTCATGGCTTTTACCATCTGGTCATATGGGAGACATAATAACATCCCTTGCTTATTCCTCCTGGCCCTACCTTCCGCAGTGTCCATTGCTACTGGGTGTGGAGTGTCCCTGATTTTCACCCATGGGTGCTATAGAGGATGAGCACAAATGGTGTGTATCATCCCAGGTCTGGTCCTAAAGTCCTGACATGTTACATCTCCGTGCACACTTTTATGCTCTTTACAGTACACCAGGGAAGAATATCTCTGAAAGAGTTATTATAAGTGCCTTCAGTGGTGAGAAGGTAAATTACTGGACATGATTTTGTATGTGGTCACTCTGGATCTCAGGAAAGTCCCCAGAGAAGGACAAAATAATCTTTTCACTCTGCTTAGTCATTTGTTAAGAGTTCCTAGTTTGATGTAAAAGAAGGGAGACTCCAAAGGAGATTCAGCTAGGTATAGTGGAGATAAAACTACCATATTAAGGGTAAGTTTGAGATGTTGTAGACTAAGAAAAATAGTTTCTTTATTTCATCTGCATTAACCCAAAAGGAAAAAGGTAGAGCATATAAGTCAACGTAAGTGTCTCTTGCAATCTTAAATCCATGTAAGAATGACTTAGTAATTGGTTATGTACATGGTGTTTGGCTCTTTTTTCCTATGGTCTTTGAAATCTTTGTTAGTGGGTAAAATAAGTGCTTCATTAAGGAGAATCTTGTAGAAATACTTTGGTTTCAAATAGAAGTTGGTGATTTTGGAGTTGCTTTGAACAATGGCATACTAAGATGGGGTGGGAACAGTCTTCCAACGATGGCATATAAAAAGGAGGTTCAATGTCAGTAGAGAATTTAAACTGATAAAACCAACTGAAAATTGGCTTTCTTTTTATCATTCTCATGTACCAGTAATTGTAAACCATTCCAATAATGAAATAATTTTTTTACCAGGAGAAACTGCTCACATAATCTACTATATTTTATACAATCTACACCAACCCAGTTTGATGACCAACCCAGTAGGCATCTTAAGTACTTATTAAGGACAGTTTTTAAGAACTTTCAGGGTAACAGGAGATGTGCCATACCAGATAATAAAATTATAGTTTTTAAGAGTGCATTGCCCAGGAAAATGAACCAGAGGATATTATTTGTGTCCTGAAAAATGCAATCAGTGATTCCAGGAAAGCCAAGTGCTTGTTAAGACTTTAAAAGGACCTGAACAATGTGATGTAATCAAGACCAGGAAAACATTCCATGCATTGCATAAATAGGACCACAAACTCCAAAGCTGGGGAAGTGAACTAAGAGTGGGAGATGACTTTAGGTAGAGTCTAGTAAACAACAGGTCAGTCATACTGGTGCAGCTGGCACAAGACTCGGACAATGAATGTCAGAGTTTTTGTTATGTTGGAAGGTACCAGATACCCATGAGTAGTAATACCACATGGTCAGAGCAACGGTTCTAGAAACAACACCAATCGTTTACAAATAGTGCCATGGTTTTGGGTAGTGAAGAAATTGGCTGAACCCCCTCATTATTGATTAAAAGCACATGATCCATATAATTGTGGGTTATAGTTAGAATTGTGGGTTTTGTCGGTAATGACTGCAGGGCCCCACGACTCTTCATAGTGTTTGGTTCTCCACTTGGCAGTCTCAAACAGTTTGACATTTCCTTTTCTAGTTTAGCATTCCACAAGCTCTTGGTTTTAACCAGGTCTCTTTGTATCACTGTAACTCACTCAAATGAGCATTCATTTGGAACAGACCCCTCTCTTGTGTGCCAAGCCAGGTCAAAGCATTTCCAAAGAGGCATGCGGGCATTTGAGAGCGGGTACGACTTCTTGGTCCAGACATCCATAAGAAAGTTTTGGAGATGAGATGGGATTGAGAAATATGAGCATTTAGTATCGCTTAAAATAATGGGAACTACGTCAGTGTCTAATGACACTTCATTTACCATGGCATAGAGAAACCATAGTCCTCAAACCTCAGTAAAATGAAGAAAGTATTCCTACTTCTTATCCCTGAATTTTGTTAGTCCTTAGTGAGCTTTGATTTTGTGCATGATGCTATCATGAATAGGCTCCCACATCATTGTATTAGCCAATATAAAAATGGGAGACCAATAATGAACGTAAGCTTACTCATAATGTGGTCTTTTGCCTGCTGCAAATACCTGTTGCAGCTCTTTCGAGCAAATGTAGGAAGGAATGAGTAGTCATGTCATCTATCATCTTCCTCCACTGAGGCACAGCATTAGAACTTCTTTGGCAGGAAGTGAAGAGAATCTTGCCCACGAAAAAACTCTGCATAAATTCCCATCCCTGCTTTGTCAACCAAACAGGCCAATGTTTGTCCAAACCTTTTATTTTGAGTTTTTGCTTAAGTGTAGCTTCCAGAAGCTCAGGCAAAGAGGAGAAACCACCCAGGAAGGGCACTTCAGGAAGTAATGTGGGGTAGCATTTGTTATTATGGGGAAGCCAGGGTGGTAAATGGGCCCTACATTTGAGCCAGAATTGCAGTTCTACTAAGACCTCTACTGGTGAGTCCAAGGATCCCAGTATCCAAGGTTGAAGCTTTTTATTCTAAGAAATGACAAAGCCTTCACCATTCCAACTCATTAGGCAGCCAACCTTGTAAGTGGAATTTTAAACACACTTTTGGCAAGTTTCCAAAACTCTTAATTTTTTAAAAATCCATTAAATAAAATCCTTTCAGAAGATAAGCATTTCTTTTTGAGCATTGCTGAAAAATTTTAATGTTCCTCTGGAGACATAAACAATCAATGCAGCCATTAATTTGAGGGCCTTTCTCTCTGGCAGTGGTGCAAATTGAAAACGAATAGTTCAAAAGACATTTGGACTAATCAGGTCAGGGGGGAGAAATGAATAGTGTTCCTCAGTGACCAGCCAGAGGCTTTGTTTTGCTGTGAGTTTTAATTTAAGGGGAAAAACTGAGGGGAGAATGAAAGAAAATATAAGTACTGCTTTTGCCAATGACACTTAGGTAAACCTAGCCAATAGTTAGTTATTTTTATTGGATTTAAATATCCAGATATTTTATTGGATTTAAATATCATAGCCCCATTTTCTTTTTGTTTTCCTTTACATTACTATATACTATATTACCTTACATTGTTTTGAGTAGAAAGTCATTGGAATCTTCTGGGATCGGGACAGTTACATTAGTGTTTTTCTTAATTTCTGAAGCTGTATCATTGCATTGTAGACCTCAAATTATTTTAAGATGCTGACTATGGTTCCCTGTGAATCAAGTTATGGTTAAGTCATATTCTTGTGTAGGGAATACTTTGAGAAAACCTGTCCACTTTCTCTTAGTTGGACTAAGACTTACCTTCCATCCCAACTATGGCTTAATGGGTAGGGGCCATTGGCCAACAGAAAAAGAAAAGAGAGCCCCTGTAGCATTTTATAGGAGATTACTGAAAGAAGCTGCATTAGCTCTAGTTTGGGAGTATAGAAACACTTTCTCAATTAGAACAGTGTGTCACTGATAAGAAATTTAACCTGCATTCTTAAACATTGTATCACATTATCACCTAGTCTTTTGTCTTTAGGACATGCCTGGTGGAGTTATAAATAGTATTGTTGGGTTTTTTTTCCAACACAAAAAACTACCAGTGGAGGGAAGGTACAGGAACCCCTATAACGTAGAAACTAACAGACTATTGAAAGTTCAAGCCAGCAATTAAGAAACATGAAAATTGATGTTGATGTTAAAGTGAGCCATGTGGCCTTAAAATTACCACTTATAAAATCACTCTTTGTTTCTAAGTTTGAAATATCTTCAGAGCATAGGATTTGTGGGTGTGTTTAAGAGCTGTATAACTGTGGGTTTACTTTTCTGCTCACAATCATTAGCAGAGCTTATTCTCAGCCCCCCTTTAACATTTCATGGTTGCCAGGTCTGAGCTCTTAGATGCAGCATGAGGTCAAGCCTTGGGTCCTTTTGGCTTCTTTGACCATCACAGGTTCAGAAACTGCCATGTTGAGTCATGATTTCTGGTGTTTTTTCCTGTAACTGACAGGCAAATCCTTGGAAGACTATACATACCAACCACTGGACACTTCTACTGCCTTAGGGTGGTAGCTTTGTAATTTAAACTCATTAGTGGTGAGGAAGAGGTTAGCTCAAATGACTCTCAGTAATGGAAGTAGCCAGCCAGATGATCTGGGATCAAGGAGGGAGGGAGTCTGTCAGCCTTGCTGTTCCACTTAGAGAAGTCTAGCTATGGGATAGGCCCCTGGCCTCCCAGACAGAAGCCTCACCTCATGTGCAGCGTCACCCATTTTGTTTGTTTGCCTACTAGTTATATGTTCCTAGAAACTAGATTTTATTGGCTTGCCCCCCACTCAACACTGGACATTCTTGTTAGGCAGAATTCATACTAGATGATTTTAGGGGCAAATAACTTCTCTAAGTGTCTAGTGTGACCATATAATTTACTATTTAAATCAGGACACTTTTGAGAGGGAACAAGGTTATCATTTATAATTAAGCCCAGGATTGCCCTGGGAAAATTGAAATATCTTGTCTTCCTACTTATGACCTACATATGGGTACCAGATGTCATACATCACTCCCTGTACCAACCACCTGTGCTCAGTAGCAGGCTGGTTTCCCTGATACTTTATTAGTCACAAAGACTTACAGAGGAAGGATCTTATTTGGAAAATTCATTATGAAGAAGGAAGCCTTGATACCGACCTAAGACGCCGTGTATCCAACCTAGTACCCAAGCTTGCTGATTCTATGTCCCCAAGATCTTTCTTACACACCTGCATCTCCCAACCCCCATTACCCTCACCTCAGCCCACCATGATTCTTTCCCTAGACTAGTGCACTTGCCTCCTAATGTTGTCCCCAGTCCAGTCTTGCTCCCCTGTAATCAATTTTTTAGATGTCACAGCAATCGTCCTTCAACCAAAACCAGGTATTTGGGGCCCTTCAGATCCACAAGTGAGTGCGCAAGTCAAGGTCATGCTTGCAAGGTACTTACTCTCCAGAAGCCTAGACAGATGATGAACAAACTAAAGGTACTTACTCTCCAGAAGCCTAGACAGATGATGAACAAACTAATAAATAATAACTTCAGACTTTGATAAGAGCCAGGAAGGTGAGCGACAGAGTGAGGTAATAGGAGTAAGGATAGCAAGAAGAAGGCTACTCAAAGTGATCAGGGAAGCCTCTCTGAGGATGTAATGTTGAATTAGTTTGAAGGATGAGAGTCAGAGATAAGGCATCCCAAGGCCATGGGAGGAGGAACACTAAACACCTAAAAGCAAGTGGCATTCAACTCTTCTCAAGAAGCAGAACAGGAGGCCTGCATGATTGGCACAATGATCAAGGGACAGAGTGGTTTGCAGTCCAGTTGGAGAGCTGGCCAGGTAACTTAAGGCCTTGCTGTCCAAGGTAAAAGGTTTTCATTTCTCTGAGACTAAAAATCCAAAACCATTTAGAAGTGTATAGTGGAGCGGGTGCCTGGGTGGCTCAGTTGGTTAAGTGTCTGATTTCAGCTCAGGTCATGATCTCATAGTTCGTGGGTTCAAGCCTTGCATTGAGCTATGTGACAGCTCAGAACCTGGAGCCTGCTTCTGATTCTGTGCCTCCCTCTCACGCTGACCCACCCCCACTCATGCTCTGTTTCTCTCTCTGTCTCAAAAATAAATAAAACATTAAAAATTTTATATAAAAAAAAGTGTATAGTAACCGATGGAACCAGTTATCTTTTTATTCACCTTGACTTTTTTTTGAGAGAGAGCATGGGGGAGAGGAAGAGAGACAGACAATGAGGGAGACAGAAAGTCTCAAAAGTCATGTGCTCTACTGCCTAAGCCATTCAGGTATCCCTTGGCCCTTGTTTCTATATGAAGAGCCGATTGTGAGTAAAAGAAATACCAGTTAAAGGTCTAGAGTCTTCATTCTGGTGAAAGACTGTGAAGGCTTATGCGAAAGGAGTGAAGCCTTTTGATATATAACCCTATTTGTGGCATTAATGGCTACTTAAACAAAATAAACTTTTACAGTTAAACATAAATCTTGCAGATGCATCCCATTCTCCTTTTATTATTCTTTTGATTGCATAGTTATGGCATAATTTGTTTCATTTAGTATTTGTTAAAGCTTTATCCTTTGAAAAACAGAGCTTGGATTTGCTTTTGCTTTTGTTGTTCATGTAGCTTTGTATACATTTTTACACTATCAAACTAAGATGTATTTAATTTTAGAGAGTAAATATTGAAATTTCTATAAATGTCTAGAAAATCTACCCCTTTGAGTCTAAAACTCAGCTCCTGACACTGACTTTAATTTGGAAAATCATGAGTTTTTAACCACCCTCCCTGCTGTCTGATGTTGACCTCTGTCCCAAATTGTTATTGTAGTGGCTTTCTAGTTGCTAATAGAATATTTGAAAAAAAAATTTTTTTAAGCCTTAGCTGGGAATAATCTAGTGCTTTAAAGTGGAGAAAGTGTACTCTTCAGTCCCTATGAAGGGAAGTATAATCATGCCAGATAATGGATATAGATAAGGATAGCACTGCAGAAGATGGGGATCTAGACACAAAAAGCCATTTATCTGTCTATCTTATCCATGTATATCCTCAGATACACAAGTCCATGCCATGGGGATGGTGATCTTTTGCTCTTAGAGTGTATTAAACAATGTAGAACCTTGCTTACCTTCCATTTTTTAAAAAGTCAAGACCTATATTCTTAGTATATTTACTTATTCTCTCCAACGAGCAGTAGAAAGTTAATGCTTGGCTGATTGAAGCCTAGTTAGATCCTGTTCAAGAATTAGCCTTTTGCTTATTTGCAGAGCGACAGAAATAATGTGTTTTTTTTACGGTCTTGAGATGTCCCTGTGTGCAAGAAAGACACAGGCAGCACAGACTTCTGGGCCCACTTGCTGCATCATGCTAGCTGTCAGAAGTCTGCAGAAGGAAATACCTTCTTGATTAAATTCTCCAAGACTGACATTTTTTGTTGTCCACCCCGCTGAATGATTTCACATGTGTTTTTTGCCAAGTCAGAATTCTTTAGCAATGTAGAGGAAAGTTATTTTCTTGAATGCGTGAAGTTCTTTTGGCCATTAGTGTAAGGAAGTTATTTTAATTGTGTGCATAGCAGGCAATTTCTGTTAGGAAGAAAGACTCATTACCTCTTGGTTATTTAAAATAAATTATAGGTCATATTATTATGACATGAGGAAAGGATTTCACACCATTTAACAAATTTCAGCTTTTTACAAGAGTTCTGGCCTCCCTCCACCACCATTTCTCCTGGGACTCTAAAAGAGAGTCCCAAGAGTTCAAATCTTATTTCCTGTAGTCTCTCCCCAGAATTCGGCCCTTTCATGGGTGTGCTGTATTGATCTTGCCTGCAGATCATTTACTTGGATTGTGTTTTCACTAGACATGCCCTAGGGGAAAAAATAGTGTTAAAAAAAAAAAAAAGTCCTGTTCGAGACCCACCCAGAATGATATAATATTGAGTGTTTTCCCTATTCAACAGTGATACGGTTTTGAGAACTCACAGCTGGTTTGAGTTTAGTTAAGTCCAGTGTTTTCTTTCCCTTTTTGGTTTGTAATTTCCCAGGGGCTTGCTACCTTTGTGCTTAGCTTGAAGTGTAGGATTCTTCCAGCAGATAAGATCAGCACGTAGATTTAAAGCAATTAGAAGCCCTGAATGAGAAACTCAGCCAAATAGACAAAGATGACAGATCAGATTTTTATTAACTATGGAAATCTTTATTAAAGTTATGATGAAATAAGTTCTTACAGAGTTATTTTGTAAATTGAAAACAAGAAAAAATAGGCTACTTTGGATAGGCTCTATATTTCACTTTCAGCCTCATTTCACATCTTTGTCTAAAACACTGACTTGCACATTCTTATCCCTGCTTATGGTGTGTGTGGCTGGGCTGCAAACAGAGTGACCCGAGGGGACCGAGGGCTTTACTGGGATGTAAGAGCAGAGGTCAAAGTGGGCAAGTCCTGGGCAAACTGGGACAAACTGGTCACCCTAGGAAACACCCACCTGCTGGGTGGCCTGACTCAAAATGGTGATTTGTCACGAATCTGTAGCTGACGGGGCGAGCTGACTGGGCCTCTCTGTCTGGCTGCTAGGCTGGCACTGACAGGTTAATCCGCTGGGGGCTCAGGGCTCCGGGAAGACATGACTGGAGGCTGCACGGCCTCCTGAATCCACACCCAAAAGTCCCATGTTGCTGCTTCTACCGCATCTAGTAATGAAGACCCAGAGCCAGCCCAACTCAAAGCCTGGGGAAACTGACTTCATCTTTTGATGAGAAAAGTTTTAGAGAATGTAGCCTTTTTAAATCTACAATGAGTATTCTGAGATTTAGTAAATTACATAACTTCACCAATACCACATAGCTACACAATGGCACATCTGGGATTTGAACTCAGATTTATATACCTAAAAAACCCATAAATTTTTCATGGCTTTGGATCAACATGAACTATTCGGGTAGAACTACGTCAATTATCAAGGAGCAAGTGGACATTTTCCTGCTGTTCTCTGGTGGAGCAGAGGAGATGGGGTGCAGAAGGAGAAACCTGATCAATGATATTTAGATAACCAGCATCACAGAAATCTGTCCATTTTGTTTTGATAATATAACTCATACTTGTCTGATTCTGTGAGTCTGTTTAGCCTCCTGCTCTCCTCCCAACCCCTATTCAATACAGCCTTATCCCCCAAAGGAAAGTCTTCAGTGGACCTCACATTTATTATATTATTGGTCTTGATATTCCTTTTGTTCTCTTATGCACTGGCCTCATTTTTTTCCAGTATAAGCAGTTGGATCAACTTTGACAGTTGAGAGTCTGAAAGGCAGTTGCTATAAGTCAGTTGTTTTCAGTGTGGGAGTCCCTGAGACCCTATCATGGGGTCTGTGAAGTCAAAACAGTTTTTATAACACTAAGATATTATTTGCTTTTTTCCCACTCTCATTCTCTCGAGTGTAAAATAGAATTTTCCAGAAGCTACATGATGTGTGATATTGCAACAGATTGTGGCAAAAGCAGATAAAAGAATTCCACTCTTTTCTACTATGAATTCCACTCTCTTCTATTAAGACAGACCTTAACAGAGACCTGAAGAAAAGTCCAACAAAGACATTTTTCTGTTTTTCTTGTTTTCAGAAAATAGTTATTTTTTATTAAGTTGTTTATATGTTGGCATGTAGAGGGTTTGTTACAATTTTTAAATAATACAAAGATTCTTAAAGTTTCTCATTTAATTCCTGATAGGTTAAATACATATTAAAGCACATTTAAACCAAAGCTCTTTTGGGTCCTCAATAATTTGAGACAGAATCCACCGGGCTGAAAGCTTGAGAAGAATTTTCACCATCTTACCAGCTGCCGCTTGCTGAGCTCTTAGGGTGGTCAGGACATTTTTTGCAGATTCTCTTTAAATCCTGCCAACAACTTTATCAGATTGTTCCCCAGGGATCCCTAGCCTCAGAGGCACAGACTGGTGCTCACAATCATATGGCTTGTATTCTGTGAGTCTGGAATTTGCAGCTAGTTCTAGCTGACTCCACAGGCAAACTTGGAGAATAAATAACCGCCTCGCAGTCAATATGCTTGTCACTTTTCTGGACAGAGAGAAAGAGGAAAGCAGAGGTCCAAGAGGACTTGGATGGATTATTGAAATGCCTCAGACAGGCAGAAACTCCATGACTTTCTAAAACTGTCTGTCCCATGAATAGCCCAATGTTCATAGTCACTTGTCTTTACAAACTGCGTCTTCATGAGAAAGGAATTTGTTCAAATTCAGGTGGTATTTTGATCCTAGTGGGGTTTTGTGTCCCTTACAAATAACAGATCTTGCAAACTGAAGGGTGAGCTCAGCAAGGATAAAGTATTTGCTTGTATAATTATCACGTGGTTAGCAGCCGAAATGTTGATTGCCTGAAACACGTTTTCCAGGTACTTGCAGATCAGCCTGTGGGTTCTGATTGATTGAGTCTCTTTCATAACAATGAAACAGTTGCTGTTACTTAATTGAGTTTTTACATGCTGCCAGGCACTGGGAGAGAGACTTCGTATCATGATCTCTCAGAATCCTCAAAAAAAAGGTTCTGAGGCAGTGGTTTCTTCCTGCCTGACAGGTAAGGAGCTCTGGCTTGCAGAGGTAGGCTACTTGCCTGAGGTCTCCCAGCTAGGAGGTAGGTGGTGAGTCAGGGATCAAATTGGAGTCCCCTTTCTCACCTTTGGGGGAGATTTGTTTTTATGAGAGAGAGAGAGAGAGAGAGAGAGAGAGAGAGCGAGTGAGCAAGAGTGCACACAAGCAAGGGAGAGGCAGAGAGAGAGGGAAAAAGAATCTCAAGCAGGTCTCTGCACTGCCAGTGTGGAACCCCACACGGGGCTCGAACTCAGAAACCTGGAGATCATGACCTGAGCCGAAACCAAGAGTCGGATGCTTAATTGACCCAGCCCCCCAGGTGCCCCCTCGCCAGCCTCAGATTCTTAGCCAGTATGCTCTACAAGCCCCAAAAAGGCAATGATCGGTGGTCTATGGAAAGGCATTTTTCAAACTAGACTTGAAGTAGCCCAGTTAAATTAGGGAAGGGATACAATTTTACCTTCAGAGATTTTTTTTCTTTTAAACCAAGTGATGGAGCACATTGATGTCATAAGAAAACAGATACAGTTCTTTAATTCTGTCTTCACCCTTCCACAACACCTGGCAGCTAACAGTGTACAGAGAAAAACAAAGTTCCTCATCTATATCTTGTACCACCGGGGGGTATTTTTAAATGGTTAACAATGCCAGCGGATTTTGGTTTTAATTGTATCAGGCATGTCTTCCTTCTGCCTGGAGAGGCTGTCTCCCTTTGGTGTGAAAATGTCATGATCACATCACCAGCATTGGAGGTGGGAGCTCTGAGGTTCACGGGTGTCAACAACACATAGGCATGTCCCTGGGAACACTGGAAAAAGAGCCTGAAAGGATTTCCTTTAGGGCTGTGCTCCAGGTGCTCTGGGAGGGGCAAGGACAAAGACTTCTCACAATTTATGCATACATATGTATATTGATTATCTATTATTTTCTTTTCATAATATATATTGAAAGCTACCTTAACCAAGTGCCTCCAGCAAGACTTGCAGTTGCAAATTCGGGCTTCAGCAACCTTGACATTCAACTTTCTGATTCCTCTCAAAGATTCGGGTTGCTGCTACTCTTGTAAAAAGCCTAGAACTGGGGCATCGGAAAGGACTATCTTTCCTTCAGCCTTTTACACAATTTGACTCTCGTTTGTAAATTGTGTTTGAGCACTAACGCGGAGCAATCCCTAGACTGTTGAGACATTTCTGACCAGAGCAGTTAGCTGTTGCTTAGGAACCTAACATTAGAGACATGAAACAGACAATCTTTGTCATTCTAAATCCATGCACTTCATCATCTCCACCCTAAATTAGCTACAGAAACAAAAACAAGTGAATGTGTACAAATGTGGGTAATGTCGGAAGAGTTTAAGAAAGAGAAGGGTGTTACGTGCACCTATCTCCATCCTGCCACCTCTGCCCTTCTGATCTCCCTGCCCAGGAAGGCAATTCGTCAGCGAGGACTCAGTGTCCAGTCTCGCTATCTGGCCACTGTTTTTAAAGCAACATTACCCATGAATGTCACTTTGGCGCTCTGTTATTGGAGCAACTTGATTGAACCGAATCAGTCTGTACGATTCTGTGTTATTTAAAACTGCAGTCAAAAGCAGAATTTCTGCACACTTCTGCCCTCTTGCACAAGATTCTAAGGTCAGAACTGAGTTCTCACCTCTGTCACCTGTATATGTTCCTACCTGAGGTCCTTGCAAAGGGTACATAAGTAAATGCTACAGATAACTAGTAGCTATGGGGCTCTTACTTTGTGTCAGATATACACAAGGAGCTTTATCCAATTCCCCAAGGAGTAAATGCTATTTATACACCCATGTCATCCCTATTTTACAAGATACTTGATGACTGAATGAGCATCTCTGTAATTCACATTTTCTTCTCCACTCTCCTGCTTCCTCTCTCCCTGTTGCTCTGTTTCCTCCAGGAGACTCAGATGTCTTCCTTTTTTCCTCCAAATTTGCAGCTTACTTGGAAAAGCACAAGGATATTATCTTTTTGTCTCTGAAGTCTTCAGATACTTACAAATTTGTCAGTCGACATGGATGGTGATTTTGTGCCTAGCGATTCATCTGGGTTTCTAAAATACGCCCTTCCTTTGTACCAGCATCGCGTCCAATTCCATTATCCCTGAGGACATCTCAGTCTTGTTCCTTTCTGTTAGTTGTGCTCTTGTGTGTCTGAAGTCAAGGTAAAGTAGCTTGCTTTGTTCACCTTCCTATAACCTTTTCTGGGCAGAGTGAGTCTGGGGAAAACCAGCCTTTTCTTTACTTTTCCTTTTTTTTTTTTCTGTTTGCCAATTTCAAATCTGTTTGCTGGTTCTCAAGCACTGGCCAAGCAAACAAGTTTTGGACCCGCACAACAGCTTTAGAAGAGGACCTTGGAGGACCATCAGGTTAGAGTGGGGGCAGGGCAGAGGCCTGGAAGACTGGAGAGCAGGTTATGAGGTAGACACAAAACACTGTACTCTGTAATTTTTTAGTGAATGCCAGGGTCTGCACTACTGAGTCTCCTGAAACAAAAAGGTAAGTTCCGTCTGCACCCACATGGCCTAGCTGACTGCACCGTGGTGCGCACATGTGCAGATACCATGAGTACAATTCAAGGAGCTCTTTCTTTTAATGTTTATTTATTTTTGAAAGACAGAGAGAGAGAGCGCGCGAGCGAGCGCACGAGCAAGCAGGGGAGGGGCAGAGAGACTGAGACACAGAATCCGAAGCGGGCTCCGGGCTCTGAGCTGTCAACACTGAGCTTGACGTGGGGCTCGAACCCACTAACTGTGAGATCATGACCTGAGCTGAAGTTGGATGCTCAACCAGCCGCCTAGGTACCCCTCAAAGGGATCTTTAACCTTAGAACCCTCATTTGGGAAGAGGATAGAAAAGTCTCTAGTGACAGTGAGAACCATGTGACTTGGCCAGTGATAGAATCTACCAAACCTTAGTTGTTGGACGTGCAGAGAAGTCATGGGAGCTCTACCGCACAGATTCGTTCTGGGGATTGAATTGGAGAAGACCGGCACAGCACTTAGCGTGTCCCCTGGCCCCCAATATATGACGAAAGATAGGAACTATGTCTCCCCCTGGCCTTCTCTCCCATTTGACATTGCCTGCATTAGAAAATCACTTCTCTAGGTGATTTAAAATTCTCATTTTAATTTTTTTATGTTTTTTTAAATTTATTTTTGAGAGACAGGGAGAGACAGCATGTGCAGGGGAGGGTAAGAGAGAGAGAGAGAGAGGGAGAGAGAGAGAGAGATACAGAATCTGAAGCAAGTTCCAAGCTCTGAGCTAGCTGTCAGCACAGAGCCCAATGTGGGGTTCGAACCCATGAACTGTGAGATCATGACCTGAGCCGAAGCCAGACGCCAAACTGACTGAGCCACCAGGTGCCCCTAAAATGCTCATTTGAAAATGCTCCTCCCACAAGTATTTGTGAAGCAATCTTTTAACACACTGTTGTGTGTGAATTTACCAGCATCAGGAAATAAATGGCTAAGGCTTCCTGGGAGCAGAAAATCATAATAGTAAGTATCATTTATTTAGCACAGACTGTGTTCCAGGCAGGGAGCTCAATACGCTATGGCCAGTGTCTCATTAAATCTTCTCAACAACCTTCCAAAGTTCTCTTACAAAAGCTGGGTGTTATATGGAAACCAACTTGGTAATAAACTATTAATAATTAAAAAAAAAAAAGCTGGACACTTCACATTTGAAGTGGTAGAATGGAAATGTTAATCCAGGACTGTCTGACCCCACAGCCAGTGCCCTTGTTACTTTGCTCTATGCCCCATAATAAGCTTTAATGGGCTAGCAGAGGTCCAGAGAATGCCAAGGCAGGCTGGGTTTAAGAGTGCCAAGGGGCAGGGCACAGAGTCGCTTGGCAGGGACAAAAATATGAGGGTTCCACCAAAAGGATGGCAGTGTAAAGTACCAAAGAGAAGGTTGGGGAACTGCTAGCAAATTGCACTTCCTTGGACATCTCTGCCTCTGCTTCCCAGTTGTGTGTGTGTCCTGTCCCCCCTGTCCCCATGCATCTGGCCCGGTCTTCGCACAAGCGTTCTATCTGCCACCGGTCCTTTGTTGTCTTTCTGAAGGAGAAAGGGAAGGAGCATGCAACCATATCCTCCATTGCCCATTGTTCAATGACAGATCTACTGGTATTAACTACCCTACAATTTTGGGGGCTGCGCTGTGAGTGCAGAGTGGGCTCCCGTTGACTTTCCATACCACAGTGTTAAAATGGCTTAAGGCTTTACAGGGTCCTCTGCGTGGCTGTGGTCTAGGTGTTCACCAGGGCTGGGTTCTCCTCAGAGGTTAAACTGTAGAAGGATCCACGTTCAAGTTCACATGGTTCTTGGCAGAATTCAGTTCCTTGCCGGCTGTCAGAATGAGGGCCTCAGTTTCTAGCTGAATCCAGGGACATTTTTCCTCTGTTCACTGGCTGTGGCCCTATTCACAGGCAGCTCACCACGTAGGGCAACTAGCTTCTTCAAAGCTCTCTCTTACGGGAGAGAGCCCCTTGTAAAACACACAGAATCATGGGTATTTTCATGACTTGTCTTCTGTGACCTTTGCCGTATTTTATTGCTTAGAAGTAAGTCACAGGTTCGGTCCACACACACTAGGAAGGAAATAGACCATGGCGTGAGCAGTACGAGGAGAGAGTCGGGGAGGACCTTCCAGAGTCTGTCTGCCACCCTGGCAAACAGGATGCAAAGGTTTGAGGTCAACAGGGCCAGCACAAATTTAGTCACTTTATGAATAGTATTCATGGCTAACCTGTGGGGCATAAACTCAGTTTTATGCAAACATCTACAACCCCAAGAAAACAGTCAAGATTTTTATAAATCTTGTAAAGATGTATACTATACTATGTATCTATCAACTTAAAAAATCCTAAATCCTCTTCTTAAAAAGGGTGGGTTTTTTTTTTTTTCAATCTGAAGATCTATACCTCATCAGCGCTCTTACTTCTAACATTTAGGTTCCCAGAGGATGAAAATTAAGTCACTTTTAATTAATCTTCTTTTCTCTATAGAAATCGTTCCTTGGCATTTTCCTGGACACTTCAGTGTTTGGCCATTTGGCATGACTTTAATTTCAGCCTTCACAACATAGACCAGTGAGGTCACATGATCGAAACTTTAAAAAAAAAAACAAATTAAAAAAATCCATTTTCTTCCTTGGCTTCCCCTTTAATTAAAACTAGGAGAGTTGCTGTGTCGTATACTCTCATAATGTTGTTTGCGGGAGCATGTTTGTTTTTCCTTTGTTGTGCTTAATGTGGTACATCTTACAGATGTTAAGAATATTTCAGGATGTCTTGAAGGGACAATGAAAGATTGTGGTTAACAACAAAGCCTCTCGAGGCACTGAGGTCTGCTGGTAACAGTTGGATTGTTGAAATGTAAGATCCTCGGTTAGTCTTCAAAAGGATAGTGCTCTTGGCAGGGTCAAGCTGCATATGTCTGTGTGTACTTCAGTGTCCTTTATGGTTAGTTTCCCCAAAGGATTATTGTACTTATTGCATCATTTATTTTTATTTGTAAGAGTATTTTGGAAGCTTCAGAATGGTTGTAGAGTCATTACCATTTCTAGCTATAAATGGTTACGACCTGCCTGTGGAAATTGTGTTGAAGGCAAACAAAGGTAAATAAAAGTCCTTCTTCTGTACCTTTTCCCCTTTATCTGTGCTGCAAGCCACGATGGCCTGGGAACCCAGCTCTGTGGAATTACCTGGGACCAAGCTTGCTCTGATTTATGACCTCTGTCTCCCTAGAAAGGCTGTGTGGCCTTTTGGATGTAGAAAAGCCACTTGCATGAAAAATCAAAGCAGGCATATTTATTTTGAGGGGCAGAGTGAAGTTAATGACCCTACAAAATTCCTGACACATAAATTTATTTTTCCCGTCCTTCAAACGAGGTAACAAAGCAACTCTGTGTCCAGTCCTAGGGAAGTTGATGCTTCTGACCTAAAAGTCTATTAAATGGGTAACCTGCCAAAGCACTGGAAAACCAATCGTCTTTGGAAAGTGGAATTAGCTTTAACTATATTATTAAATCCTCTAAATTACCTTCCTGGGTCCAGCCAGTTAAGCATTCAGATTAATTTTCAACATGCTTATGTTTTCATTTCCACTACAACGTAGAACATGAAATAGAGAAGTCTTCCTATTCAAAATACGTAGTTTCACACAATAAACAAAAACCTTTGGAGGTAGGTTTGTATGTGCAGCATGGGAAAGCTGTTATTGTTTCTATGTATGTTTTGTGTTGTGTTGCCATTTGTTATCTATGAGACATTGATTTAGTATAATATGTTGGAGCAGGTGCTATGAGGAAAAGAAACCCTCTTCCTCAAAGAGCATCCTTTCTGGATAAACTCACAACCCTGACCTTCTTAGCTGATCCAGTGGGTTACATTGCCTTTCGAGTAAGGTTCGCCTCATAGAGCTCATAAGATCTAGATAATCTGGCATCCACCTGCCAGATTCAACCAGATAACTGCTTTTGTTAACCATTTGTCAGGTGTAGAAACGGGCTCAAAGAGAATGAGTAAGTTCACAAACTATTCCCAAGAAGCAAAAGGAGATTCAAGGCCAGAGCCATTATCACCTAGATCTTTCGTCTTCCTTCACTCCCCCCATTTGTTACCTGATAATACAACCAGGCGATTTAGTGTGAGAAGGAGCGGCTGCTCAAAAATGCATTCGGTATGAAACCAGGTCATAAAGCAGCATCAACGGGAAACTGAGAAGAGTTAAGTCCTGCTCCTTTTGGCCAATAATAAGCCATGCAATGCTGGATAAGTCACTTTACCTCATTATCTTCATTTATAAAGTGATGAAAGTCAACTAATAATTTCTAGGCAATATTTCCCAAATTTGGTCCCAATAGTCAGGGAATGCTACATGTTACAGGCCCACACTTAGAGATTTGTCATGTGCATTAGCATGTTCAAGGTGCTATGAAGTCCTGCAGGAAGAAACCTGTTAACAAAGCACTTCTTTTTTAAGTTTTTTAGAATGTGTATTAATTTTGGGAGAGAGAGCATAAACTGGGGAGGGGCAGAGAGAGAGAGGGAGACACAGAATCCAAAGAAGGCTCTGTCAGCACAGAGCCCGAAGTGGGGCTCAAACTCACAAACCATGAGATCTTGACCTGAGCCGAAGTTAGCTGTTGAACTGACTGGGGCACCCAGGCGCCCCAACAAAGCACTTTTTCTAAACTCATTTGACCCTAAAGATGGAACTCATGCTCCCTAGCAAAAAGTTTAGAAAAATGATTTTCCAAATTCTGTTCTGGCTTTAAAATTTTATGGTTGGCATTTTTGCTTGTGAAATGTTCCATACCTACAATCCATGAGTTCTCTTCCAATTGTGACTTTCCATAGCCCGCCCCCCCCCCAGCCAAGATTAAACACAGTAGGCAACAAATAAATGCTATTGACTGACTTATTCAGCTCTTAAGGTTAATGTATTCTTAAAAGTGCTTATTTTTGTTTGGCAAAATGTAGTTGAAAACAGAATGGTTCTAGTGTGGGAAGCACCGTGCTCTGAGAACTGGTGAAAACTACCAACTCTTCCTAGAACCAGCCGGAGAGATGCCCACTGACATTTCAGCACCATTTGGCTATGAGTGTTTCATTCCAATCCAAAAACAAAAGTCAAAGTCTGTCTGTATTTAGCAGACTTCTGATCTAGCTGTTGTGCCTGAGTTTGTAGAGAATCAAAGCATTTGTGTTGGGTGTCATTGATGAGTCCCTCTGAGATGACAGCCATTTCTTCACCTCCCTCCGGTGGTTGACAAGGCATGTTGGCTCAGCCAGATTCTCCCAGATAAAACCCTCTTTTTTGGTCCTAGAATGCCACTCGGTGCCTGCTTCAGCAGTAAATTACCAAATGCCACCCCCATAGTTTGAAAGAGCTTATTCACAATGAAAGTGCCAAAGAGTTTTCCAGGACCTAACTGGACAGTGTGACATTTCTTACTTGTGTTTGCCCCAGAAAACAAAGTAATCTTAATGTTCAATACAATAAATACACAGAAATGGGTTTTTACCAGAGAGATTTGTTTTCATTAAAATAACTCACCAGCACTGTTTTTCATCTGTATAAAGCATGTGTGTCCAACTGCTTAATAGGGTATTAAAACTTTTTACAGTGTACCAAAAATCATCAAGATGAGGAGAGCTATATAACTACTTGTATTTGTTAGTAAGAGATACTCTGTCTTTATGTTTAAAAAAAAATAAAGATCCAATGCAGAGCATGTAATGAGAAAATTTAATATTGTGGGTTTATAACTAAGGACATTGAGAAAAATAGTGTGTTCTCAATTTGCTAAGTGCAAATAAATTGAAAAGCCTCTCCCTCTGAGCACAGTCTCTAGCGTTGTGTGTAAAGCAGTTTACATGGTTGAAAGCTGCAATATTGAATATGGAAAGTAGAGAATTGACTAAGGTAGAATTGGAGTGCAGATCATAGCTCTGCCACTAACTAGCTATAAGGTGATTTTTTAAAAAATCTTGAGTCTCGGTTTCCTTATACACAAATGGAAGTATCCTACAGGTTATTTTAAAGATAAAATGAGATAAAGTCCATGAAACACTTACCAATGCCTGCCACAAAATAAGCAACTAATAAATTGTTCTTAGCTACTAATTAGCTAAAAGTTATGACCTATTAATTAGGCTATTTGACAGAAGAACCAGAGGTAGGGTTGTCTTGACCAAGGAGCACCCTTCTTGGCCCTGTTCCCGTCTTGTTTCCTTCTGGGCCTCATTCACACAGTCATTTCATTGGAAGGCTCTTGCCCAGAAGTATCTAGAAAAGTTCCCTGTGTATCATTGGCCAAGTTGGGGGAGACGATCCATGTAGGATACATAGACGGTGACATTGAACCGTATTCAAAACTGAATTTTGGATATTTAAATTCAATGAATACCAGTTGAACCTACTGCTTATAACAGGCATTGTGCTAGACTTTGATGTCAAAATGGTTAAAACAGTGTTTTGAAAAACTTTCTTTCCAAGGATCAAAGAGTCATTTTTTAGCTTTTTCAGGAAAAGAGGTAAAATCAAGGGTATTATGTAAGTATTTATATACCCATATAAAATGTGGCCATTTAAAATGTAAGACCATTCTTAGTTTGGAAGACATACTAAAACAGATGGTTTGGCTCATGGACCTTAGTTTGCCAGCCCCCAGTGTACACAGCTCTGATCCAAATCTTCATAGGACTTGAAGCTCTTCTAAAGTGTCACATGGTGTGTTAACATTTTTTCAAATCCTTCCTCCCAATCTCTCTTGCCATTTAAATGAAGCTGAGCTGATTAGCAAAATTGTTTGTCCAGTATGACCTATGTATTCACCCAAATCTCAGAATCACTGGTCAGGCGATGTGTATGTCAAAGAGCAGCTTTTAAAGATCTTCTGGGGATCTGTTTAAGGCCATTGCATGAAAACATAGGAGCAAAAGGCCAGATTCTTAAGAGCTCAGTATGGAGGGAAACCACATTAACCAGGAAATTGTCCTTTAAAATGCTTAGTTTTAAAACCCGTGGACCGGGTGTTAAACATCACTGTGCATACATACCTGAGTCATCACACCTACACACATAAATGAGCTCCTGTGTATACAAAGCAGACAATCATTTAGCCACAGGTGTTTCCCAAGAGGCCCTGCCACTGAAACCACATTTCACAGCTTGGGCCACAATGTCAACTTCTCCCAGACTCTCATTCTTGGTTGGGAATCTGCTCCTACCCAGGTAGAAGGACTGGAACATGGGAGGCAGTGTACTAGCACTTCCCAGGGCCCATTTAAAAGATGTGAACACTGAGTCACAGAGGAAGCCGGAGCTTGCTCACAGCATAGGGCTCAGCTGTGTTGTTTCCAGTAATTCTGTGGCTTCCTCTACAGACATGGAGATCAAGTCACCCACTATATAACTGCCCACCTCATTGTCTTGACTTTTGCAGTTTTACTCCATGCCTTCAATTTTTTGATTGCAGTTGGCCTTCTGTGTGTTAACAATATTATTTGAGAATTGAAAGCTATGAAGGAATAATTTTGATACCATTGGTAGTGTCAAAGGTAAGATGATGGCTGGACACAATTGGTGTTAGAAGTCAGATAGAATTAGCCAAGTTGTGTTCCTTTTGTAAGGAATTCATAATCAGTAAATTGAATTGTTTTTTCGTTTAATATTTTATGTCCCAAGAACAGTATTCAAAGTACATGAACCAGTCTTTCTAATTCTAAGCTGACTGAATAAGGCATATCTGAGAGATCTTCATGCTTAAAGATAGAAAAGAGTGAAACAGAATCTTGACTCCAATATCTGTTTTGTCTTCTACTTGTTTTTTCTGATAGTTAACAGACTTGAGGATCCATATGTTCTATCATCAATATTTTGTCTTCTAATGTTCTATAGTCTTTAACAGCTTGAGTTGAGAAATGGGCCCTTTTGTAATTGTTTATTTCAATCTTGAGTTAGTGAGTTTGGCATTCCCTTCAAATGTTCATTTTCTCAAGGTAGAAAAGCTAGGTTTCTGTAACTCCTTTGTGGGCTAGTCCTCTGCTAGGTACATGACGGTCACTTTCATTCGTCTTAGAAATGTCGTACAAGGGTACACACCAAGAAGGCCGAGTAGTACTGAAGGGCTTTGAGTCAGATTGCCAACCCTCAAAGATAATAACTTTGATCTCGGACTCTGTTTCCTCATCCGTACAATGAGGATAATACTCATGTCTATTTCCATTCTAACAACCATGCATATGAATGCTTATAGAAAGTGTGACGTAGTTGGCATAAGCCAAGCATACAGCTGCTACTGCTCCCCACCACCATCCCTGAAAGAAGATCCATAACAATTAAGTAATTATTAGAAGTTAAGACAATTTGGGGGCACTTGGGTGGTACAGTCAGTTAAGTGTCTGACTTTGGCTCGATTCATAATCTCGCAGTTTGTGAGTTTGAGCCCTGCGTTGGTCTCTGCTGACACCTCAGAGCCTGGAGCCTGCTTTGGATTCTGTGTCTCCCTCTCTCTCTTCCTCCCCTGTTTATGCTCGGTCGGTCTCTCTCTCTCTTTCTCTCTCTCTCTCAAAAATATTTTAAAAAATTAAAAAAAGAAATTAAGACAATTTGGTATAAACAATACAGTAAAACATGATACGAATTCTAAAAACAATCCTAGAGTCAGACAGTGCTTATCATTTTCAGAACAGTCCAGTGTGGCCTTGAGAATAAAAATTACTCATTTTTTGAAGGAACTGGCATGCAGTTTCTGAAAACAATTTGCCTTTTGGGTATAAAGTCCTATTTGCAGAGTACTTTCCAGAGACAGTGTCTGGCTTGGGCCAACACCAGTGCAGGCCTCTAGATTGCCTTCCCCGGTGTGTCATCCCAGGAAGGGCGGCCATGTGTATACTGTGATGTGTGGGGAAAGAAACGTGGACATGAGAGTAAGTCACTGACTGGCTTTGGGTCCACGCTTCTATTTGGTGGCAGAGTATTGGCTAGTGTTTCTTTTATATTTTCCCCTTGATCTGCCAAAGTGGTGTTGGACACTTTCCTGTTATATTCTGCAAACTTTAGTTGAGCAAGAAGTTTTACCCCTTGGTGGCTTAGCTGGGGGTATCTTGCCATTGTCTGCAGGTCTTAAATGGTTTTTGAGTGCATCAGGATTCTCCTAGTTGCAAAAGACAGAAAACTGAATGTAAAAACAGCTTAAGAAAAAGGTGAATTTATTGGCCCATGTACATAAAAATTCCACTGTTTGGGTGCTTTCAGGAACTTAAATAACATCCCTATGCCTTATTTTTCTTGAAATCTGTTGTATTCTCAGGTATGACTTGTTGGTCGCTGGCTTATATCCTTCCAAAATAAAGTATGACCTGAAAGAGAAGACCAGAATCCTCAGTCTGGCTCCTGTCAGCCTGAGTTGAGCCAGTGCCCCTTCCTGAACCAAGGCTAGCAGAAAGGAATTCTCTGGTGTGCTTAGCCCTGGGCCAGATGGACACCCCTCATGAACCACTTACAGTGAGGTTAACTCTACTTAAGTATTTGAATTGACAAAGAGAAAGAGTTATCCCCTAAAAGAAAAAACAATGTGTACTATTTCTAAAAGTAGTAACCCAAATATATGGTAAAGAAAACTGGTGATGGGGAACATGCTATGTCGCCATCTTGGCGATAACACTTCCAGAAAGGAAAACGAGTTGCCTCGTAGGCTAGGAGGATATGGGGAGCACAAAAGCATTTGGAGGTTTCTCATGTTGTCTTGCTCACCAGTCATTTGCTTTCTTCCCACCTGTTTCCTCTTATTTCTGCCAGGGCACAGTGCCGTCCATAAACTAAAGTTATAGTTTTGTGGATGAGCAAGGCTTTGGGGCTTGGAGGGAGGACGTTAATAGCCTGTGTACAGTAGCTTATGTACCTCAATGCTTTTGAAGGTGTTTTCTGCAACTGTAGGAAAAAAAAACATCTAAGGAAGTTGGGCCATTTAGGAGGGAGACAGGAACCTGTATTTGTCACACTCTGTACTATCCCACGAAAATAAAGAGGCAGTGACTCTCAGATTTTCCATAATTTAAAATTCTGTCCAAACTGCATAAACAAGATGCCACTGATCCATGATCCAGAAAACAGGTGCAGAATTGTTTTTACAGCCATGAAGGTTGATGACTTTGACCCCTGTCCTCGCAACAAATGACACCGTTTTTGAGTGTCCCTCTTTCTGCAAAATGTGTTCTGGCCCTACTGATGATTACCTCTGTTGTTTTAGTAGCCAAAGCAATTGCAGTCATATAATTAACAATTATTGAGTTTACATGGGCCAGTGATCATGACAAAAGCTTTATGTGATTACACCATTTAAGTGTTAACAACAATTCTTTGATATAGGTGTTCTCTGCATTTTACAGAAGAGAAACCTAAGGCACAGGCAGGGTAAGAAACTTTCCCAAACTCACAGAACATTAGGTGGCAGAGTTGGGTTTCTAAACCGCTCATGTGCATAACCACCAAGCTATCTGGCAAGGCTGCCACTACTGTACAACGGTGCGCAGTTAGGGAACACTGGAATGCTTGCTCCAACTGTTACGCTAACAAATTGAGAGGCCCCATCTCCTTTGAAATGCACAGCAACTCGTGTGTGTGCCCTCACATCTCCCCACACTACAGATGAAGAAACTGAGGCACACAGATGCTCAGGAACTTGCTCAAAACCATGCACTTCACCTCCAGAATCTGGCATTCAAGTTCATGCTCTTAACTGCAAGCCGATGCCCTATGAACTTCATCTCACTGTCTTCTAGGCTCTTGCGTAGAGGCCAGTCTTCCTTACTAGACTGTGGGATCCTTGAGGGCATGGACACTGCCTTAATCTCCTGGTTTATAACTGTGCTTAATAAATGACTTATTGTTTGCTTTTTCATTGCTAAATATGGTGCTTAACACACAAAAGGTGTTTTCAATACAGAATAAGTGGATGAATGGAAAAACGTATGAGAGATAGCTCCTGAGGTCAGAAAGAATAATCTTTCTCCATAGAGGAGAAATCAGGTAGTCTGTGTCCTAGAAGGTGGAACCTATATAGCACGTGCTTTGCAAAAGTCAGTTTGGTCCACGTGACTTCATGTCAGAAGTGACATGATTTGGCCTTTGCCAGTCCTGCACAAATACTACAGCATTTAAGTCCCTTCCCTGTTGCTATAATAGCCCTTACTAAAAACAAAACCAGACAAAACTAAGATTGACATATTATATAAATTCATGCAATACAGCTAGACTCAGTCTTCAAGACCGTTCTCTCTGGTCTAGTCTTTGCTGGGCTTTAGCTCTTGTGACCCTTAACAATTCTCTACAGTAATTTCACAGATGTCACAGAAAATGCTGTTCATATAGCAATGAATTCAGTGTCCTGGGAACCAGACTTTAAGCTCCCCCAGGGCCAGGGACTAGGTACCCTAAATGTGTGGGAAATAAACATGAGGCCAAAGAAGCAAAGGTACCTTTTCCCAGGAGGGGAGTTCCTTCCCCACCCCCTCAAAGGAAAAAAAAAAAAAAAAACCAAGCACCCTGAAGCAGACAATTAAAGGAGGTTGTGGTTTCCAGCCATCTGCAGAGGTGAAGAATACAAATAACTAGGGGTGTGTTTGGGGAGAACCGGTTTGGGAACCCAAAGGGATCTCAATATGGTATCAAGCCCCTACTTGCTAAACTCTATTGAAACAAGTCCATGTTCAAACAGTTGCGGTTTCTTCGAGATCAGGAAAGAGCTGTCCAGAAAAATGAGTCACCAGAGAGGCCAAACATGTTGTAGATGCTACCTTGAGAGCAAGTTAGCCACATGTGGGAATGACTTACTCAACCTGTTGTGAAAACAGTAGATGGCATGTGCAGGAAAGGAAAGCACTGTGCAGTCAGCCATAGTCCCCTACCATGAACCCACATCCTAATGGGAAGATTTGCTCACTTTTTGTTTCCGTGCCCATCTCCACCTCCAACAACTCATCTCTGAGTAATCTGAGACATAAGATCATTATACCAAGACCCTTTGGCAGTTCCTTTGGTTGCCCAGCTCTCAACCTTTCCTACCTGCCTGCCTTGCTGGCAAAAGCCTGACTTTGTTCCAGTGTTCATTCTCCATGTATGTGTGCAGACATCCGGGTGATGAGTATTCATTGGCCTAAGTCAACCAAGGTAAATCCATTCTCCTTACCAGGCTAACCTAGCTAATCTAGATATAATTAGATGGCATAAGCAGAGGACCATGAAGAATTTTTCCCTCCCTAATAAAAAGGCATGTGGGAGGAAGTACCCAACCTGTTTTGTTGCTAGACATCCTCTGTCTTGTCTGCACTGTCTCCTGAAACCATTGTGACCATCTTGCTACCATGAGGAATGAGCCTTTCCACATCCTGAGGGCAGGATATAGAGGGCAAGCAGCTGGATCCTTGATGACAGTATTGTACCAGTAAAATAATAGAACTTTTGGGGGGGAGGGGGGAGGGGGGAAGACAGGTGGTGGTGATGGTGGAGGGCACTTGAGGGGAAGAGCACTGGGTGTTGTATGGAAAACAATTTGACAATAAAATATTATGGAAAAAAATATATTAAGTTTCTGAAATAATTTGCATATTAAATGTCATACAAACTTTTCTAGGAATATATTTCAAGTTGTAATTGTAATATATTCATTAAAGTGAAATAAACATCAAAATATTAAATGCAAAAAAAATAATAGAACTTTATTACAGAACTTTCGCTGAATGAGTTAACTTCTTGTTGACATGAAGCACCCTTTAGCTAGGTAATTTACTTGCTCACCTGATACAGATGAGCTGATCCCCATTTCAAGGCAAGTTTTTATTTTCTTAAATATTGCTACTTTAGCAGAAATATCTAGTGTTCTTTGAGAAAGCGAGGTTGGTAGACATTTTCTCATAGACCTAGTGCACCAACCGAAAATACCTTAATGCTTAATCTAAAGCAAGAGTTGGTACTCCTGTTCTGTAAAGTGTCAGCCCTTTAAAAATGTTG
Organism: Suricata suricatta; assembly: GCF_006229205.1. Classification (NCBI taxonomy): domain Eukaryota; kingdom Metazoa; phylum Chordata; class Mammalia; order Carnivora; family Herpestidae; genus Suricata; species Suricata suricatta. The sequence goes on along the minus strand of NC_043705.1, from coordinate 33,460,418 downwards.
ATCTTTATGAGAGCCATATACTCTCTGTAGCAACCACACAACTCTGTCACTGTAGTACAAAAGCAGCCATAGGCAATACATAAATGACTGAACATGGCTGTGTTACAATAAAGCTTTATTTAGCCAAACAACCAAAGGGCCAGGTTTAGCATGCAGAGTGTGTTTTGTCACCCCCCAAAAGATACATCCCTTTACTGTGAAAAACCCCTGACAGCTTCCTTATATAATGGAGGCCCTGCTTACCTTGCCGAAATTGTTTTGTACCACTCTTCACCTTCACACCAGCCAGTCTGGCCTTCTTTTTGTTAATTCTGCTAATTCTTCTCGCTCACTGATTTTAACACCATTGCATTGGATGCTTGTTTTCCCAGAATTCTTTTCCCTGGCTCTTGCCATAGTGGCTTTCTTCCCTTCATTCAGGAATAAACACTAATAGCACTTTCTCAAAGATGGTTTTCCTCAGAACCTAATCTAAACATCACAATTTTTGCCAGTCATTTCCCTGTCCATTATCTCCTTGACTTTCTTCTTTGTATTTATTGGAGTCCATCTCCATTTCTCCACCATTAACTCTGCCCCCTTAGAAATTTCCTAAGGGCAAGGACCTTAGGTCACCACTCAGTTCCCCAAGTCCCAAAATGAAGATAGTAAATATTTATTGATTATAGGATGAATGAAACTCTCGTGGGCTTTTGTTAGCTTCAGGAAATGTCATAAAAGAGTTTTCATGTATTTAATACAGAAAGTTTTTTTCTAATTTGGCAGAATACTCATCTCTACAAGATGGTTCATACATGACTCTCTTCAGAGCTAAATTTTACCTCTCAGTAGCTAAGTATGTTATAGATAGACATGTAACTAAATGGCTAATAGAAATATTAATAATTTTTGGTACTTGAAACTCTGAGGCAAGAAGCTTTAAAAAAATTCTGGGGGCACCTGGGTGGCTCAGTTGGTTAAGCCTCCGACTTCGGCTCAGGTCAGATCTCACATTTGTGGGTTCGAGCCCCGCGTCAGGCTCTGTGCTGACAGCTAGCTCAGAGCCTGGAGCCTGCTTCTGGTTCTGTGTCTCCTTCTCTCTCTGCCCCTCCCCCTCTCATGCTCTGTCTCTCTCTATCAAAAATAAATAAAACATTAAAAAATTTCTAAAAAATCTGGAGGGGGACACTTTCTTTTTTGTCCTGTCTACCAAATAATCCTGGAAACACTAAAATGGCCTGTTTGTCATGGTGTGTACTCATGAAGGGTTTCCCTTCCATGAAGAGTCAAAGCCGGTAGCTCAGGCCCAGATCCATGTCAAGGCCAGAGTCGATATTCTGTTCCAAGCTTGAACTACTACGTTTTGTGGAGTCAGGGGGTATCTGCTTTACTGCATCATCTAAATAAAGGAGAGGAGATCCCAAGTTTGTGTGAAAGAGACTTTTGCTTTATAAAATTCCACACATGGTGATTTTCAACCAGGAATCTGACCGTATGAAAAGGCCACTTTACTCTGCCTGTCCATAAATAACTTCAGAAAGCCCCAAATACCCTTGGAGATAGAATTGAACACAGTGTAAGAGCAGGGAGAAGGGAGTAGGGGTGAAAAGTACACTTGTTTGGGGCTGATCTCTAATGTGAGCTGGAAAATACTATATTTTCCAAATCTTTGGGTCATCTTCTCCACACCCCTTAATGTGTGAGTCATCCCTACCCTGACTGATTGCCTGCCTGACTCCAGGCCACCTGCCAGCCATCCTCAGACCAGGAAATCTGGTTAAAATATGATCTTTGGTATTTGATTAATTTTTTAAGTCCTTTTATTAAAATCCATGACTCTCCTTTGAAACTCCCTCCCAAATACTGCTTTTAAAATCCCCCAAGGGGTACAATAGAGAACAAAAAACGTTCTTATGAAAGAGAAGAGTCACACAGAAGGAAATAAGAATGACAGGTTTCTCATTAATGCTTTCCTTTTTATTGATCTAAAACTTACCCACCTAAAGGTCATTCCCAAGTGTTCTTAAAGTCTGTATACTCAGTTTCTAGTGGAAGCAAGAAACGTCTTGCTCAAGGGGCAGAGAGATCAAGTTAACATGTATGTGAACATTGGCTATTTCAAATGGACACAAGCCAAGTTCTTCACTGTTTATGACAGGCACCATGAGCCACAGTGGAAAAGGCGGACTGTTTTGGTCTAGCTCATAGCTCCAGCAGAAAGAGCAACCTGAACTGCATATAAGGGGAGCCTGGGTGGCTCAGCAGGTTAAGCATCTGATTTCAGCTCAGGTCATGATCTCACAGTTTGTGAGTTCAACCCGCTGCGTCAGCCTCTGTGCTATGCTGACATTAAAAAAAAAATTTTTTTTAAGGAAGTGCATATAAGATCAGGTAAATGAGTATCAGGGGACAGGTGAGAATTGCATTCATTTGGGAGCAGCCAGTACCATTTCCTGCCTCATATGGTCATATAGAATGAGAATATAAGAATAAGAATTTTCTCAGGTGCCACATTTTCTGATTTTCCAAAAACATGTAGAAACTTGGATTATTCTTCCAATTTCTAAAGATTGGAACAATTTTTTAAAATGTTTTTTGTTTTACTTATTTTTGAGAGAGAGAGAGAGAGGGAGAGACAGCATGAACAGGGGAGAGTCAGAGAGAGAGGGAGACACAGAATCTGAAGACAGGCTCCAGGCTCTGAGCTGGCTCTCAGCACTGAGCCTGATGCGGGGCTTGAACCCACAAACTGCGAGACCATGACCTGAGCTCAACCTAGATGCTCAACCGACTGAGCCACCCAGGTGCCCCTGGAATAATTTTTGAACAAAGAAGAATGGCCCAGGCCAAGTGTGTCCAACATGGCCATATTGGGCCTATGGGTTGCTGATCTCAGGCCATTGTTGGAACAATTACCTGAATCTATATGGTGGCTCTGGTGAGCTGGACTGTCCTCACAGAGCATCAAAATCACTTCCATGCTGGGAGCTAGGCTCTTAACATCCTAAGGGCATGTCCTAAGCCATAGACACAAAACCTTCCTGGTGGGTCCACCCTTCTGGACCATGACTGAGGACGTCCTGTGCTTGGCTCATTGCCCAAGCTTTGTGGCACCTGAGAGCAGTATATAAAAATGGGGTTAACTATTTGTGATTGTTAGCATCTTTTCCATCATGATTGACATCTAGGATGGGAGGGATAAAAACCTGATTTTGATCAAAGAAGAATTTTTTTGCTTTTATATTGAAATGGTGGGCTCTTTGTCTGAATGTAGACTTCCACTCAAATCCCTTGTAAATTTTTTTCCCTCAGGCTCTAGCCAAGCATAAGCTTCAAACTGATGTATATTTTGTTTTTCCAATTTTGTTCCCTAGTTCCTAGAACCAGAGGCAAACTGTAAAATAAAAATGAAGATACAAGACTATCTATTATTGGCATAGCGTATGCTTTCATTTAGTCAGAAGTTCATGTCTTCTTTATTCACATTGCCTTCAAAAAGCTGTGACTGAAGTTAAAGACAAAGAGGCTGTGTTAAACTAAGTATTTATATTTAAAATACTTCTGGAGCACCTCAGTGGCTCAGTTGGTTGAACTTTGGACTCTTGATTGCGGCTCTGGGCATGATCTCAAAGTTAGTGGGTTTGAGCTCTGCTTTGGGCTCCACACTGACAACACGGAGCCTGCCTGGGATTCTCCCTCACCCTCTTGCACACAAGCATATGTCCCCCCTCTCAAAAAGGTATAAATAAACTTCAGAATAATGCTTCTGCATGTGTCGTGAACCTAGAAGTGCCACCAGGTTCTTCTTTGTCAATAGCCTCTTCCTATACCCTGCTTCTCTCTAGGTGCCTTGTGAGCCTTTTTCTCTTCTTTGTGTTTAGAATGTAACTCCCTCCAGAAAGCAGCATTTGTCCCGGAAGCCTCCCTGGAGAGGTAGCTGTCCCAATGCCCCCCCATTGACATGAATGTGGCCACGACAGAACGAAGACTCTGCCCTGCCTGCCTGACCCCACTGCACTCTCTCCAGCCACTGAGGAGTTCTGTATGTCACGCTTTGTGTTTTGGGCCTCCCTCGATTCCACCATGCTCAATTATTTCGAGCTGGTTGAGTATCGCTTATAATGATCTGATGTTGCTTTTGCTTTGGTCTCTGTATCTCTCTGTAGATAGCTATTGAGTCCTTGAAAAACATTTTTCTCACTATTAAAAATAGGGAAACTAGGCAGTGCCAAATGGATTCCCAGATTTTAATTTACATCCAGAAGTAACCATTGTAGATCTATTGCTTTATTTCTTTAAGATGTGAAGCACAGACAACACTTTCTCTAGTTTCTATGATACCATCTATTATAAGACACACTATAAACTTGATTTGTGCTCTTAGAACTTAATGAAGCTAATTCCTTCCTGTCACAGCTTCTCTTAACTCAGGTATCATCACCTTGGATGATTCTCCTTGCTGACCTTTCCTAAAGTGATCATCCACCTCCCCCTACCCACCCTACATCTGTTGCATTCTGTCGTATTCCCCCTATTCTCTTATATTCTTAGGACTTAACACTATCTGAAATTGTCTTGCATCTCTACTTGGCTATATACTAACAACTCCCTAGAACATAAGCTCTATAGAGCATGAAATTTGTCTTGTTCACTTCTGTAGTTTCAATGCCTAGAAAAGTGCCTTTGCTCTAAAATGGCCATCCAAGGATTTTTTTTTGAAAAAAAAAACAATGAATCTTCAAGGACAGGAATAAGGGGAGAGAAGAAGAATGTAGTGGGGTAGAGGGTTGGTCCTAGAAAAAGTAAATCTAGCACTATTGTGTTCCTATACCAACCCTACAGTGTCCTGGAAAACACATGCTCCCACAGCCTACACCCTAACATTGATTTAGTACCCTTTCATTTGGATGGTGCTGATTCGGGCTTTGGTTTAAGGATCATGATCTTAAATATATTTTCCTGCCAGTAAAAAGATGAAAGTATCAATTTCTTTAACTTCATCTTACCAGAGATAATGGTTGTTAACATTTCAGCAAACTTGGAATCTTGTTTCTGTACTTTTTTTTTTTTACCATAACTAAGGTTGCACTAATCTAAATGGATACTGATGCTGTTGGATACTTAATAAAAAATTCAGGTCAATAATGTGAAAGGAATACAGAGGCCAAATGGAAAATGGGTAAAATTCTTATTAATTTATATTTTTCATATTTCTTATCTTTTGTGTTCTATTACAAGAGATATGTGGTTAAAACCAGGTTATTCCCTAGGACCCGTCTCCTGCTATACATCTTTCATCTGAAAGTATTACTTCTCAGCTTGTGATACACAAGTTAGTGACTATGGAAGTGATTACATAATGTCATTGAAGATCATGGCTTCAGAGGAAAATAACCAGCAGGGAGAGAACCTAAGCCACAAAGTGTCAGCATTGCTGTAAATCTCACTAAGAAAAAAGAAAGACAGCAGGGTAAGACTATGTGAATGGACTCTATAAATGCAACTGGGCTAAACCCTCTTTCATGCACTTCTGTGAAACCATAGACTGGCAACTTTCAGGGTAACAAAAGTGGGAGGCTCAAATTATCCCACAGTCTTTGAAGTGTACTGGGGATAATTTTGGAAAATTAGTCTATAGTCAGATGAATTTCTGAAAACCAAATTCTATCAAAATAACTTATTTATTTTATAACTTTGAGTCTGTCATTAAGGGTGGTAGAGTGCTCTTTAAATGCTTATGGCATTTCTTAGTGAAGAGAAAAATGCTGGTTGATATTCTTTAGAAAAATGGCTGAGGTTTTAAGCAGTTCTCAAGTGCGTTCTATCTTTTCAATAGTGGGGCTTCCTGGAGTGTCTCCACTTTCCACATTCATAATGAATGTTGATATGTCTTCTCCTACTGGGAATGATGTAATAAGACCTTACTGGATGACTTCCTTACAGAAAACAGCTTTGAGTCTTGACAATAATCCAAAAAGCTGGAGATACTGTCTAGTAGGGAGTACACACTTGAGCAAAGATAAGAAGTGAGCTGTGTAAATGAAGTCTCAGTATTCACAGCTTAGGTAGGCTAAGGGCAGTGGTGCAAGGCAGTAGGGGTGCCTTTGGAAAAAATAGAATCTGTCTGGCATGGGAAACTGGAGCATAAAAAAAGAGTGGGGTAATCATCACAAGGAAAGATATAGAGAATTTCCAAATTCTGTTTATCCCTCTCTCTGGCTGATTCTTAACACTATGCATCCAAGGTAGAGACTCAAAGCAAGTAAGCTGAAGATAAAAAAGGCTAGCTGAGACTGCAATTGCTACCCAAGAAACAACTTGGAGTTCAAGTCCATAAGACAAGTGTTAGCTAATGTGAAAGAAATAACAGAGGAAGATAACAAGTATCCAGAAACTAGACAACTTAATATTCACAATGTTTACGATGCAATCCAAAATTACTCAACACACAAAGGATCAGGAAAATGGGACATGTTCTCAGTAGAAAAGAAAACAAATTGAGTCTGACCCCAGAATGAACCAGATGATGGAACTAAAAGGCAAAAATTTTAATGTAGTTCTTTTTTTTTTTTAATGTAGTTCTTACAACTAACCTAAAGGATGTATATGATGATGGATTAAAAGACAGGAGGTCTCCTCAGAGAAATAAGGACAATGAAAAAGAATGAAATAAAAATTCCAGAATAAAAAAATGTCGTATCTGATATTTAAAAAAAATGAACTGCACACTTAAGAGTTGAGTGGAAATGTGGAAGAAAATAACAAGTGAACTTGAAGACAGATGAACAAAAATTATCCAATATGAAGAACAGGAAACAAATTTGGAGACCTGTTGGGGCAGCTAGGTTGCTCAGTCAGTTGACCCTTGATTTTGGCTCAGGTCATGGTCATAGGGTTGTGAGATCAAGCCCCATGACAGGCTCTATGCTGAGTATGGAGCTTGCTCGAGATCCTCCCTCTCTTCCTCTGACCCTCCCCTGCTTGCATCTGTTCTTTTTTTTCTCTCAAAAAAATTTAAAAAAAAATAAAATATTTTTCAAAAGTGAATTAGTGGTTGCCTACAGTTCAGACAGGGATAGGGCACAGGATAGGAAGTGGCTGATAATAGGTATTGGGTTTCTTTTGAGGATGATGAAAGTGTCCTAAAATTGATAGTGGTGATGGTTGCACAATTCTCTGAATATCCTAAAACCCATTGAAATGCATACTTTAATGGATGAACTTAATAATATGTAAGGCATGGAGATGTAATACAACCACCTACTTTAGCATAAAGGAATGGAGAGTGGATACGGCCCTATTTCAGTACTTCCATAATTTACCTGCAATGGTAAAATATTAACTGTATATAGACAGCAAATAGTTAATGATGGATGATATCGTGAGTCCCAGGGCAGCCACGAAAAAAATAATAAGGCAAAGAAATATAGCTAAAAAGCCAAGAGATCCAAGATACTTACCTGAGGAAAACATGAGAACTTGATGCCATTCTTGATGGATGTCCTCTAGCCATTTTTTTTGTTAGACCATTATTATTACTATTAGTAGTATTCTTTATTAATGAGTAAAGGGTAACTCAAGGTATGGTGAGAGGATGGTAGTCATCTTTTATATCGCATATTATATTTCTCCCTTCATCTTTTATATTTCACATTTAAACACCAAAAGCAAAGACAATGAAAGCAAAAATAAGTGGAACTACATTAGACTAAAAAGCTTTTGCATAGCAAAGAAAACCATCAACAAAATGAAAAGGTGACCTAGGGAATGGAAGAAAATATTCACAAATTTTGTATCTGATAAGGGGTTAATATGCAAAATATGTAAAGAACTCCTACAACTCAACAGGAAAACAACTGTGACTTAAAAATAGGCCGAGTGGGTGCCTGGCTGTCTCGGTCAGTGGAGCATGAGACTCTTGATCTCAGGGTTGTGAGTTCAGGCCCTATGCTGGGTGTAAAGATGATTTAAAAATGAAATCTTCTAAAGAATAAATGCCTATTTTTAAAAATTGGGCAGAGGATCTTAGTAGACATTTTTCCAAAGAAGATATATAGATGACCAGGCACAACATCACTAATCATCAGGAAAATGCAAAGCAAAACAATAGTGAGCTACCACCTCATACCTGTTAGAATGGTCAGTACGAAAAAGACAAGACCTAACAAATGTTGGTGAGGGTGTGGAAAAAGGGAATACTTTGGCATCGTTGGTGGGAATATAACTTGGCAGATCTTCTGTGAGAAACTGTATAGAGGCTTCTCAAAAAATTAAAAATAGAAATACCAGATGATCCAATAATTACACTTCTGGCTACTTATCCAAAGGAACTGAAATCCTTATCTCAAAAAGGTATCTGTACTTCTGTGTCCTTTGAAGCATTATTTACAATAGTCAAGACATGGAAATAGTTAAAAATCAATAGATGAAAGCATAAAGAAAATATGAGCAATAGGTTTATTGGTAGAGATATATAATGGAATATTATTTAGCCATAAAAGGGAGGAAATCCTATGACAAGATGCATGGGCTTTTAGTGCATTATGCTAAGTGAAATAAATCAGAAAAAGACAAGATGTTACTTAGATGTAGAATCTAAAAAAAAAAAAAATTGGTGGTTGCCAGAGGTGGTTGCCAGAGGTAGGCAAAATGGGTGAAAGTGGTCAAAAGATAAAAACTTCCAGTTACAAGACCTACATCCTAGGGATGTGATGTAGATCATGATAACCTATAGTTAACAAGACTGTATTGTTATATTTGGAAGTTGCTAAAGAGTAGGTCTTAAAATTTCTTATCTTGTAACTCTTTGTAGTGATAGATGTTAACTAGATTCATTGTGAATCATTTGCAATATATACATAAATTATTAGGTTGTATATTTAAAACTCATACAATGTTATATGTCAATAATACCTCAGAAATGACATTATAAGGCTTTCTGTGGTACTGTGTGGCCTTTCACGTACCTTATGGTGATGACAAAGTAGGACCCTCATTTTAGAAAGGAGAAAACTATGTAGGGAACAATTAATTGGTTGTTCCCCAAAACACAGAAGGTCAAAGAATCTCATCCAAATGCAGTCTGTGCACCTCAGTTTCTAAAAGAATGGAAGTCTTTTCTGTTGGTGAATATACTGAGGAAGGCCTACTTTCAGGGAGAGAATAGATTACAGGAAGAACGAAATAGAGCACACATATATGTGTCACATTTTTATGTGGAAGAATATTATTGGCCACTAACACAAGTAGATGATGCTGAATTGTTATTTTCTCAAGGCAAAAATCCCAACTTTTAGGGAAAACAGAAGTTATCTGAGTGCAACACCCTTTTCAGAAATGAGATATAACTCTCTCCACCGAGACCCTATTGAAAAGCCTTTTTTGCCCACATATGCAGTGCCATTCAATATCCATCTTGTGGGATGGCCTTCAAGCAATCTTGAAAGAATTTTGTCATTAATGATCTTTTATTCATGGCAAAGAATAAATTTCTTTTTTTGTGATTTGGGGGATGTTCTGTATAGAAATTTAAACCTTAACATGCTGAGTACTATTTTTTAAAAGTGACCTATGACAATAGATATCTGAGCTGACCATCCTTTCTGCTTTTAGGACTCACTGTAATTTATTGGGGAAAGGGAAGGGAGATAGTTCTGGAGGGGAGGAGTTGATTATAATTTACAAAAGATTAAACTTCAAATGTTTTCCTCTTTTGCTGTGACTCTTACTATATTCAGGTTACAAAATAGAATTAGTCACCACAGGTCAAGAGGGGAAAACAAAGGAACAATATGGGCTTGAATTGTTTGATTCACCGTCTATAGAAGAGACTCATAAAGTCTAATGGAGCATTTGACTAGCCGACTAGGTCATTTTCAGCACTCAGGTCCTGAGAGGATGGTGATTCATGTATTTTCTTTGGTCTCTTTTGTAAGCTGGGCCTTCTACTGAAGGCTTTATATTTGTGATCTCATCTAATCCTCACATCAGCTTAGTGAGACAGATGGTATTGTGCCCATTATACAGAGGTGAACACTGAGTGCTTAGAAATCAGGCAGCAAATAGTAGAGCCATGAAGTGGACCAGGTCCTCTTAACACTAAAGGCCATCTTTCTTCTCGTCTTCTACGCTGATTTGCTCATCTTATTTACAGTACAATCCTTAACTGGCCCACTGCCGCCTAAAATGCTCTTGGAAAACCTAGCATTGCATTATAACCACCTTAGAGATATCATAAGAAGGCTTCAGGGGCATTTCAGAATTCCAGTCAAAAGACACATCATTTGTTGGATGGAATTCAAGGTTATAAATACTAAATATGTTAAATACTCTCATCTTAAAGCAGATCACCCTCCAAGAGAGGGCAGTCTCTGCTTCTAGATGGTCAGGTCCCTGAATTTTTAATACCCAAGAAAGCCTGCAAAGTGGTGTAGTCAGGAAGCTTCTCAAATACTAGAACAAAATGAGTTAGGTACAGGAAGAGTTGTTGATAGGTGGCTGACTAACTTAAAATGCAATTAAATAAAAGTCTTTCTTGAGACTTTTTTATCACGTAACTTACGTTGAAAATCTCTGCCCCAGTGTTCTCGTTCTGTGGCAGGAAATCTCTTCTCTTTGTGCATGTGGAAAATACCTCTGAATGTCGGACACATGTCGCTTTATGCCAGTGGTTCTTGTCTCTATCAAATGCAAAGTCCATTTTTACAAAAAATAACCCCTTATTAACCATCGTGTATAGAAATTCATAGGTTATGTAAATCATTCAAAATTGATAAGATAAATACAATGTGCTGTATGTAATATACAAGAGAAGTAAGCCATTCATAGTAACATCTCATCCTTAAAAATCTGAGGCATGATGGCAGCAGAAAACATTTTTCAAAGACACAAAGTATTAGCATGGACAATGCTATTACTACCAGTCATCATATTACCATGAACATAATAGCCACAGTGAACTCCACTGCTGGCGTGTCCACTGGCGACTCAAAAACCACTTGCTTATTGCTGTCTTTGCTGTAATGTTTTTTTCTGTACCTCCAAATGATGAAAACCTCTTGGCAAAGTTCCAGACAAATCAAAACGCAATCCAGTTTGATATTTTTTTAAACAGTAGTTGCATTCCTAGAAAATTCAGACTGCATTAAAACGGTATAAAAACCCTTTGTGATGATGTTTAAAAAAATTGGTTTTAGTCTGCAGAATGTCTTCCAGGATAATTCTTTGTTGTATAAGACTATGTCATCTAGCCTCCCTCTGCCCCTCCCCCTCAGTAAATGTCCATCACATTCTTTCAATCATTGGAACTAGGAAAAATGCCCTCACAAATTTCCGTATCATCTCTGAGATGGTGGTCTCAACCTTAAGAAGCACTGCTTTATTCAGTCTTTCAAGTTCTTGAAGAGCTATGTGTAAATTCAGTTTTCATACTTAAATCTGAATTGTCACATATCAAGGTTTCGTAAACGGAGGTGCATCTGTTAAAAAGACGCACTGGTTTTCGTGGCACGAACAAAGGTGTTCCTGATTCACTATAAGTAATTTTCTTGGCTCACCCTAGGTGGTGACATAGGACGTGATTCACGAATGTAACTCGGGCGAGAATGCAGAGCTACCTTCCGTGTGTACAGAAACGGGTAAACAAAGAGCAGGTGGACCACAAGCAGGACAGAGATGCTTTGGCACAGGTGCAGGCATTTGTATATTCAGCTGACTCAAGGACGAGGCAGAAATCCTTGGCCGTCTCACAAGTTGACGGGGTCAATTCAGGGAAAAGGTGAACCTGGGGAAAGATGGATGTCAGGAGTTGCTAGGAGGCTGAAAGTTTGTGAGGGAAACAAAGGATGTGAGTCAGAGTAGAGTGTGAATGTGTAAATGTAAACAAAGGTTAGATAGTCATGTCACAGGCCAGATAAAGGTGTCTAAGGCTCGGAGTGCTACCTGGTATACATTGCTTCCTGAGTGAAATTCTCTTGCATCTTGAATTGTTGGGGAGATTCCCAGTGGATGGCACGGAACTGTCTTTTACTCCTCATCCCAGAGGGGTAGCGGAGCTTGGTTTGTGTGCCTCCTTCCCCCACAGTGCCCAAGACAACTTCTACCTTTACGTCTCTGGCAAGCGAAGTCACTTCAGGTGTGTGAGGTAGACATCTGTTCACCATATTGCGTGGGCCAGAGCAGCGTCTGTTTTTCCATCCCTGTGGGAGAAGGAAAGGTGGGCGTGAGTCCACACAGAAATTCTGGCAGGCCGATAAAGACCATGTTCCACATTCCCCAGGCTGGAGCGCCCCTCAGACTAACCAGGCACACCTCAGGCTCTCTGCAGTTTGCATACCCCCCTCAGATTCCCCTCCTCACAGAGGCTCCAAATATCAGGCCCAGACAGAGTCCAATGCCTATTCATCTGAAGTTCACTAGGCAATGTGCCTGGTGTCATTTGAGCTAGCTGTATGGCAGCCAGCTTTTTTTTTTTTTTTTAATGACATGATTGCCCAGGCTCTCAAATCCCATTATGAAACTTTTTATCCTTTACTCAGAGCTTCTTTTTTTTTTTATCTGTCATTTTAGTTTGATGGAAAGAGATGTTGAGGAGAAATATTTGGAGAATTGTTCTCTGGAGCCAGCCGATGCAGTGAGTCACTTTCACTGAACACATCTGGAGAATCTGCAGTTGTTCCCATTCTTCCCTGTCCTCAAGCTCTTAATGACAGACAGTCACTGGCTCTTGGAGAATCCAGCCCTGGCGTGTGTAGCAGGAGGGTGGGATGGATTCCCAGGACAGCATGGAAGTAGATTAGAACGATAAGGAAGAGAGGCCTCCCCAGGTTCTGCCGCAGGGCCACCTCTGCCCTTGGTGACAGAGAACAAGGAAGGCTCCTGGCTAGCTGTGCCTTCCCCTGCATTCAGAACCCTGCAGGGATGCAGCCGGTCTGTTATTAGAAACAGTTACCAGCCAACAGCACTGTTATGCCTGCTGCTTCACTATGGTTACACATAACTTCAGGGCTGCAATATGATCCACTCCACACCAAGGGCCATGGACAGTACAGAATATATACCATCAGTCAAAACATGGGCCTCAGAGTTGGCTTACAGAGAAAGGGTGACACACATTCGTGACTCCTCTCTTAGGTCTGGACACCTGTGAGGGAGTCTGCTCTCAGGTCAGCTTATCTAGAGGAAGCCGTAGGTGATGTTACAATCATGGTACCCATGTTTTCTCAAGTGGTCACACACGTTCAGTTTGCTGTGAGAAGTGGGTGCAGGATTCTTGAGACTCTTAGCCCCATGACAGCCGGGAGGATAGTAATCTTCACAGCTACAGTGAGGATCTAGCATGGCGCCTGGTCCCTGGTAGGAATAAATAAACATGGAGGAGGTGAGGTGACTGATGAGCCATTCCTTCCTCATCCCACCTCCTCTCCTATCTCCCCCATCCCACCTCACTCCTCTCCCATTTCTCTGCAAAGCTGGGTCAGTCAGCATATAACATAGTCACGAAATCAAAGTGGTTGATGTTAAATGACTAAGAAAAGCAGTGTCCATATTGGTTAAGAATTCACACACAGAAGTTGGGAAAACCCAAATTTAAATTTTCCTTTCTACCATTTGTAAATTGGGTGACCTTGGACAAACTGTTAAATACCATGTCTATTTTCTCATCTGGGAAGTGGCAATAATTATAGTACCTACCTCAGGCCTTTATTATGAGGATTAGAGATGATACATATGAAGTACTTGGCACTGTGTTGGGGACTTCAGGATTCAATAAATGTGAGCTGCTTTTATTGTTTTCCATGTGCCTATTAACATTACGTGAGAATCAACCCAGCCAAGTGACCACAGTTAGGCCTGTACCTCTCTGAGGGAAATTGCTATCTCATCCATCTCTGCAGCAACTGGAATTATCTTTGCATCAATTTGACCATTGATTAGCTTGGTTGCTATGGTTACATTACTTAACCTTTTGGGCTTCAGTTTCTTTATTGTAAACAGAGGTGGCTGCCCTGTCTACACTCAGAGGTAATCACTTGCGAAATTACTGGAAAGCATCCTCAAGAGTAACCTTGAATTTTGATATATGCTGTTGTCTAGATGCCTAATATTTAGGGGTTAGGTTAGGGAGTGGGGAGGGATATAAAAGTCTGGGGACACTGTGAAATGTACATCAAAAGGCATTTATCCCACCTTTATTGAGGCATCAGTGAATTGAAGGATTCATGATTTAGGACACTTATGCCAAGTGCTCTAGCTGGTATAGATCAGTAAACATGTCCTCTTTAGAAAGCTCAAAAAAAAAATCACATGACCTCAGTTTTCATTGCAGCCATTCTTCATGATGTGTCAAAATCATGTTTTAAGGTTTAGACAGTTAAGAGAAACTTAGGGCATATTTTCCACCAGCATACAGTTCTTTCATGTACAATAAGGAATGGAAATGAAATGGCAAGGAAGAGGGAAGAGTGCATACAATCATCTTCATAATTATGCTGATGTTCTTTGAGCATACTGTGTCATTTAGGGCTTCTATGTTTCCAACATAGTAGAAGAGGGTCCCATACATACACAACACCTGTAACTCTCAGATATCAGCTGGGTATTCAGAATCCAAGTCATTTCTGACAGTACCCAGAGATAGCATCCGATTCCTGAGGTTAAGGACACAGTCAAACAAGACTGCCTCCCCACTCCTTACTTGATATGCCAGTCACAAGCCCTGAACTTTAATCTGTGCTTCTGACTGATGTACTATAGATTGGAGGCTTCAACAACCTCATGTTCAATTAATTTGCTACAGGGGCTTACAGAACTAAAGAAAACACTTATATTTACCAGTTTATTAAAGTATATAATAAACAATGTGAATTATCAGCCAGATGATGAGATACATAGAAGATACAAAGGGCAAGGTCCCAAAGAAACTTCTGTCCTTGTGGCGCTTGGAGCCTGGCTCCATGATGCATAGAAGAATTCTGGTTTCTCAAATGTGGCAGCTCTCTGGAAAAGGACCAAGAAGCAGTCCTCGTGAGTGTTTTAGGGACTTTGTTTCATAGTCTTAATTGACCAGCTCATTGACAATTCACTGATCCAATCTCTAGCCCCTCTCCCCTGGCCAGAGGTTGAAAGTTAGAAACTGAAAGTTCTAATCCTCTAATCATGGTTGGTTTACCTGGAAACCAGCCCCTGCCCTTGGGTGAGGTCCAAAAGTCACCTTCATCAATAACAAGGTACCCATTTTATTTTTAGGGTTCTGAAGCATTTTCAGAAACTGTGGATGAAAAGCAAATAAATTTGGTCATTTAAGTAACCAAATATATGTTTCTCATAAACAGTTATATCACATCATGTTAAACATTTTGCCTAAATAATCTCACTCTATTCCAGCCAATATAGTCAATGCCATTATCTGCATTCTTCATGGGGAGGAGAAATTAAGGCTTACAGAAGTTAAGTAACTTGGCCAAGTCACACAGATGTGAATGGAAGAACATAGCCTTTTTAAATGTCAACCTTTTGTTGTTTTGTTTCCTCAAGGTTAGTTCAGTATAACTGACCACCCGGGTTGTCCCCCTGTGTTAGAGCACAAGGTAGAGTGACATTTAGAGCACTGGTTGACTCAGGTTGCCATTAATCTCCTCCTGAACTGGCAAAAATTCAAGAATGAGCTTCTGCCATTGACACTTAGTCTATGAAATCCCATACACTTGACTCCATTGCTGTAGATCCGAGTCACTCTGCACGGATTGAAGATTCTAATCCTCTTAACTACCATCAGTCCCTTAATCACTGCAATCATCTTGGGTGACCTTTCTTCAATTAACTAACTGCTCAGTTTCCTTTATTATCATTTATGAAGCATAACCTATAAACAGAGCCTGTCCATATTGAGCATTTGGGGTCAGAAAAAAAAGGTTGTCCCTGGCCCCCAAGAGCAACTGCTTTCGAGAAACTGGCATATGTTGGTGGTGTGGCAGATAGGTAGTTAAGTAGGTAGGTAGGCAAGACAGTGACAAATAAGAGATAAAGGCAAGAATAATGTGCTCTGTGAGCAGGAATGGAATGGTGACTAATTCCAGCTTAAGGCTGGGGATCTGTAGAAGCCTCCTAGAAGAGATAATTTAGGCTGTGAAAGAAGAACGAGGGGCGAATCTGGGAGATTATACAACCAATCAGGAAAGACTATCTTGACTAGAAAATCCAGAGATGGCCATCATGTTCCTCTTTTTTTCTGGGACAAGGGACAGTCTGACTTTCCTTCTCTCTACCAACAAGGGATCATTGTTGTTTCAACATAACTCATTATATGTGTGATGACTCTCCTTGGCAAGCCATAAGTTACTCTTTTAGTGGCTCCAAAGGTGGGAATGTTAAGCTACATAAGTGGATAGGGGATGCATACCAATAGACTCAAGTATTTGGCCATTGGGTACAGAAAGGACCTAACACTACAAATAAAGCACACAGCATATAACTACCTACTTACAGAAATGTCCTTAGGAACTCTAAGCCCATTTTCCATCTCTATCGTCTAAACATCTCTTCATGCTTTGTATACAGAGACATTTCTTGTTCAGCTATTTTATAAAAAAACTCTTGGTAAATGTACAAGATGTATGAGATAATGCTTCTGTCTTCAAAGAGCCATCAACTAATGGGAGTAACAAAAGCAAAGTTGAGAAAACTCTATACAAATCCATATAATCAAAATGTCATCTGCATAGGCATTTTGAAGCCCTCCACTACCCCCATCTACCACAGAGTGAACTGTCATGATAAAATTCTATGTCCAAAACATAGAGTCTGGTCTTAAGAGGAAGACTCCTACACAAAAGGATGCATTTTTCTCTCAAGCTTTCTCAGCTTTTTTCTATCTATATGATCCCACGTTCAAATCAGTGTTGAGATATATCAATAATTTCTCTTTGAATTGAGCAGCCTTATATGTGGTAATCAGTTTATCATCTTATTTGAATAATGAGCTTGTAAAAGTAGGAGAAAAACATGACAAGACAAAAATTCCTCTTAGATATTAATGTTGGAGCAAATGGAATAAATGACTTTTATATCTGACCCTGCACATGTAAAAAGCTAACAATTTATACAATCTGAAGAGAAACCAGAGTATGATCCTGCACCTGTAGAAGACAAACACAGAATCTGTATTTTCAACTAACAAAAAGAAGATGGAATTGAAACAGAAAGCCAATAACCAAATTAGTCATTTTGTTTAAAAGAAAATGTGGCCTGCTTCATTATTGTAATGGCAGACATCAGTGGAGTAGAAGATTGACAATCTTGTATTAGAAAAAAAAATGTGATATTTGGTTGACAAGGAAGCTCTGCTTATATAAGCCTTGACTACCTATTCTATAATGGATTAGAACCTATAAGGTCTCAGTAGCAAAGCACTAATAGAAATTGTAAAAAACCATATTAAACAATTTTTAAAAATGCAGTATTGCTACTGTTCTGAGGAGAAATTTTGAGATCAAATTTAAAATTATGTAATATTTAAAATGAACCTGGTAACCTGGGTGGCTCAGTTGGTTAAGCATCCAACTTTGGCTCAGGTCATGATCTCATGGTTCCTGAGTTCAAGCCCCATGTCATGCTCTGTGCTGACAGCTCAGAGCCTGGAGCCTGCTTCAGATTATGTCTCCCTCTCTTTCTGCCCTCCCTAGCTGTCTCTCTCAAAAATAAGTCAACATTAAAAAAATTAAAAAGGAATGAAGTGAACCTATTTGGTTTTGGAGATAGTTGACAAAGAATACAATGAAACCACAGGTAACTATACCCAAAATTGAATAGAACACTGGAAAGTAAAACATATAAGCCAAAGAGAGAGAGTTATCTCTTGTATCCAAAGCAAGTTACCTCCCCAGATAAGTCACCTGATTGGTCTTGTCATGGATCAAGAAGTGTGATCCTAGCTTCATCAAATTGGATTGTGATTAAGACTCTACCATATAAGATGCAGGGGCACCTGGGTGGCTCAGTTGGGTAAGTGCCCAACTTTGGCTCAAGGCATGATCTCAGAGTTCCTGAGTTTGAGCCCTCATCTGGCTTTACGTTGACAGTGCAGAGCCTGCTTGGGACTCTCTCCCTCTCTCCTTCTCTCTACCCTTCCCCCACTTGTACATGCACACTCTCTTTCAAAATTAAAAAAAAAAAGACTCTCCCATATAAGATACATATTTTTATATATCTTCATTAAATACCTTCTTTTTCATACAATGTGGTATAATTATGTTCACTCATTGTGGTTTTAAGGGCTCATAGTGATGTGAATTAAAAGCAACAGCAAGAGTATAGAAATCAAAGAAAAGCCAACATAGAGAAAAAGAGTACTCAACAGTAATAACATGCATGAGGGTAAACACACAAGAGTGCATGCGCTCAGATCATTTCTATTAAAATGGAATGTGCCACCACAGCATTCCAGTCCCTTTCCAACCTATAATTAATGTGTGTCTCCTTCATGGCATGAAACTAAAAATGGTTTCAGAGGTGAGCTGCAGGCATTTCAGAGTTTGGTAGATGCAACAGCACAGGGCTTTGAGGAAAACAGGAGTAGATTCCCATAGTACCATCATTTTCTTTTCTCTTCTCAGTTGTAAATGGACCACCTTCCCACAGGCAGGTATGAGAGCTATGGAAGTGCATTTTAGATAGATAAGAAGGCAATGTATGCATTTATATGAACGTTAGATGCTGATTCACACATTACTGTCTTTTGTTTCACTCCCTGAATGTTTTACTATAATTAATGTATTCATTTTCGGTAGTCATTCCCAGGATCATCCTGCAATGGGCATATTTAAAAAATTAAAGAAATTTATTAAGCAAACGATTAGTTGAAGTTGATAAAATAGATTAATTTAAATGATTGAAAACACCTAGTACTAACTCTCAAACAACTCCTTGAAGAAAAAAAATCAGTGTTAAAATTCCAGCTTCAGCTAGCCTCTCATTTAATCTAAAAATACAAGGTTGGCTCCAAGCCTGGAGAGTTGGCAAGTGGAGCTTTGATCAACTGAGATAGGCAGGGGATTCCAGAGCCAAGGGCCTCTGCTGAACAGGGCCCATCTCCATTTGCCCTCAGTCTAAACTGGGGATCCATTAGCAGAGACCCACAGTAGATTTCAGCTGCCATGATTTTTGTAAAGAGAGGGAGCTTAACTTTAATCAGAAAGAGGACTTAGTACCTGAGGCTTTGAACCAGTATGAATGTTAGGTAGAGTTCAAGTTGACAGGAGAAATGGAAAAAGTTATTTTGGTTGAGGGTTGGGTAGAATGTGTGTGTGTGTGTGTGTGTGTGTGTGTGTGTGTGTGTGTGTGGATACAGGCATAGCTACATTATTCACTTTCTTTTTAGGAACTGGTCTCTCATAGATCTCTGTCTGAGTCATACCCAGTATTACCTACCTGTAACAAGATAAGCATGATTTTTATCAGCTAGCTAACTCATGGATGACTATAATACCATTCATTTGGGATACTTTGTCTTTATAGCTAACTCTGTCTCCTACACATTATTCCCCTGCCCTTAGTTGGGTAATAAGTCTATGGTGATCTGGGCCCTTTGATGCTATGCTTTATTTATTTATTTATTTATTTTTGCCTGTCCAGAAACCTCTCTTCATGAAAGTTGATTTGTCAGCTACAAAAACGGTGAGATTACATACACTGATGTTTTTTAAAGTGCTTAAGTGCAACATAAATGCCAGTGGCTTTGTGTAGTTAAAACTGGGACATTAATTGGGGCCCCTGGGTGGCTTAGTTAAGCATCTGACCCTTGATGTTGGCTCAGGTTATGATTTCACGGTCCTGAGATCAAGGCCCATGTCCATTCTCTCTCGTTCTTCCTCTGCCCTTCCCCAGCTTGTCCTATCGCTGCCTCTCAAAGAAATAAATAAGATAAAATAAATAAAATATACTTTTAAAAATGGTACATTCATCTAAAAGTTCAAAATACATGCTTCACAGTTTGTCTTACAAATTCAAATTAGTACTAAGAATTCCTAGGATTGGCTAATTTCAGATTTTGCCCATTCAGATTCTGACAACCATAGTCAAATTTAATTTTTTTTCAAGGGGAAAAGAAATGTCCTTTTTCTCTTCTTTCACTGATTTTGTTATTGATTTTTCTGGATTGCATTTTAAAATAGACTAGTTTAAAAAATCACCCAGAATCTGTTGACCATTTTTTTTCATAACCCTAGTTGCCAGAGAGGATTTTCTTATTTAATTCATCACATGACTTTGGGACCTGAAATTGTTTGCTTATTTATAAAATAGATTCAAACTACCCTTCCTGCTTTCTTTCCACAAGTAATGTGAGATTCAGTCTTTTATTTGTCATTAAGAACATCTTTAATATATGCAGAGTGTTATAAATGTGAGCTTGTATCCAGTGCTCTCTGTTTTTTTTTT
>NC_043705.1:33415676-33439906 GCF_006229205.1 Suricata suricatta | reverse complement strand
GAGTCATCAGGAGCAGGGGTTTGGTCTCAATCCGGGGCCTGTTTTTTTCTTTTTTGAGTCTGGGCTATCTAACATGATCATCTGTAGTGAATACTTTAAGACCATTGGTCTGAACAAAGAATGAGGAACTGAAGTTTAAACCCTGTGGGGCCATTTCTAAAAACGCCTCCTTCCCTAATGATGCCTTTTTTCATAGAGCCTTATAAAGCCAGCTTCAGAAGTGACCTAAAATAATACTGCTGAGAATTTGAGATGTCCAAGTAAAGTGGCTGTATATAAGACAGTCATTTTGCTTAGATTCTGAAATGTCTGTAAGAGTAAGGAAAAGTTAAAATTTGAAGCCAGAAACTTGACCATCTTCTTTTTGCATGCTCAGAGAGTAACAGAATCTACTTTAAGAAAGATAGCTTTTTATTCAGGAAAATGCCTTGCTAGGACTCTTTAAGTGTGATATGTGAGCCCCAGGCCCCTTTCTTAGGGGTCTTATTTCCAAAAAAAGAAATTTAAAAAGGGGAGGACCTAAATCATCTCACCTGACAGAAGTGAAATTTGGGGGAGAGGACCCTGAGAAAGAGAGAGACCAGAAGAAGGTCCAGAAAAATAGCAGGAGACAGAGATCTGGAAGAAGGAAGAAGCCGAGAAGAGCACAGGTGGTGGGAGACCCACAGGCTGTTGCTTACCCTCCGTTACTCACAGCACAATTAGGGACGATAGACAGAGTCCAGGGACAGGTTTGGGGAAAGGGAGTATGCCTCTCGCATGTCCACCCTTCTGCTCTCCTGCAAATACAACGTGCTGTAGGAATGTCAACAGCCAACCAGGCAGCCCTCACCTGTGGAGCCTGGACTTGACCCAGCAGGAAAAGCATGACTAGGTCCTTGATCCACACTATCACGCAGAGCATTCCACTGACGACGCAGCACAGGCAAAATCACGGTGGTCTGAAAGTACCTGAGCAGCTTGGAGGAGCCATTTTTGATGGCTCTCTGCCGGTATACTCAGACATTATTTTTTTCTTTATTGTTAAAAAAAAATGGGGAACTAAAAAGGGGAATTTAGATGGAAGAATGACATAATCAGATTTTTATCTTTTAGTTTATTTATTTTGTGGGGGAGAGAGAGAGACAGAGACAGACAGAGAGAGAGAGAGAGAGAGAAAGCAAGCCCAAGCAGGGGAGAGGCAGAGAAAGAGGGAGAGAGAGAATCCAAAGCAGGCTTTGCACTGTCAGTGAGGAGTCTGATGAGGGGCTCCAGCCCACAAACCACAAGATTATGGCCTGAACCCAAACCAAGAGTCAGACGCTCAATAGATTGAGCCACCAGGTTCCCCTTAAATTTTTGTCTTAAAAAGAAAGCTCTGGTGCATAGCTTCCAACCATTTATTTCTTGGACAAATATTCACTGAGCTTCAGTGTGCCAGGACTATACTAGGCTCTGGGGATATAATGATGAATTAAGGACTAGTTCTTTCTCTTGAGGCACTTACAGCTCGGTTAGGAGGTAGGTGTTATAAAATTACTCACAAAAATTAAAGTTTAATTATAAATAATGGAAAATGCTATGTGAGAATGTCAAGAGGTGCTTTGATTAATTTTGTTTGGAGGTTGCATCGGAGTCAAGTCAGGCCACCCAGATGAAACTTGACAAATAAAGCAGCCACTGGCCAAGTAAAGAGGGTTACAGTAGAGTCTGGAGAAGCCTGAGGCTTACCAATCAATTACAAAGGTTTTCTAATGGTCCAGGTAGGTTCCTGAGTCTTCATCTGCAGAAATTCAGGGGTTAGCCTGTGTTGGTCTCCAAAGCCATCTCCTTCTCTGAAGCTATAGTAAAGTCAGTATCTCCTTTGTGTTTCACATTGTGCTAGGTACTGATTAGGGATGAAATTAAAGGTATGTAAGATATAGATCCCCAAGAGAGTGACCCTCCAACAAATTGGACATTTGGTACAGATTCAGAGAGATTAGCTCTGGTTATGCATATTGTTTTATAAAACCATAACAGACTTCATATAGCTCTTTTAATTATTTCTTACACAAGTGACAGAACCATCTACCATGACCCAACTTCTGTTTCCTGAAAACTTAAAAGTTTCTTAAGTTGCTTCTCTTGAATTACCTCTGATTTGTGGTCTCCAGTTATGATGGATTGGACAATTGATAGACAGGTGGATACACAGACAGATATTTGAAGATTGCAACACCAGAGACCATACTGAACAGTGTGGGACTACACTGCTCATCTTTACAATGGAGATACAGATGCCATTAACCATATGTGATTGGTGACATTTCCATTAAGTGACAAAGGCAGTGCCTTGCCCATGAAAGGCACTCCAATATATGTGGGTGGATGAATGAGTGTACAAATGAACACAAATGTTTCTAGGAAGAAAAAGGTACCAAAGCAGCTGCAGTGGGAAAGGGGAAAGGAGGAATTTTAAGCAATGTTTCTTTAAGGCATGAATCCTTTATACAGTGACCAAAGAAATCAAGTAAAGGAGATAAGCTATTATGAAATTCTGTCTTGGCTGCTGGACTGTTTGAATAATCAGGATGCAGCTTTGAAAGGGGGCCCGGGGGCACCTGGGTGGCTCAGTTGGTTGACCATCCAACCTTGGGTCAGGTCATGATCTCACCATTTGTGGGTTCGAGCTCCATGTTGGGCTCTGGGCTGACAGCTCAGAGCCTGGAGTTTGATTCAGATTCTCCTCTCTCTCTGCCCCTCCCCATCTCATGCTCTGTCTCTCAAAAATGAATAAACAGTTTTTTAAAAATTAAAAAAAAGTAAAGGGCCCAGGTAGGGACTACTCCAACCCCTAAGGGAATGGTTCCTTGGGTAGGCCCTTACATTTGCTAAGGACAGATTATAATTTCCTGAGTGAGATGTTAGAGCTGAGGCAGGTGCAGGACTCAAGTGATGGGTAGAGGTTACAGTGAGGTATGTTTAGGCTCAATATATTTAAATAGTCTCTAACAGGTGGGAATGACTCACGAAAGAGAAGGTGCACTATCACAGTGTTAACAGTATTGACAAAATATATGTCATCTTGTAGATGGTTGGGCCAAATAACACTGAAGTTCCTCTCCTTCGCTAAAATGCCTCTAATTTAGGTGCATTCTAAATGCCTGTTGAAGAGAGAAATGCACAGCCTCTGTACAAACTCAAGAAAGAGCACTTTCCCCTGCCCTGCATTTCCAGAACCCAGAGTAAGCTGGCCATTTTTCAAGCTAGTTTGTCAATAATTTTGATGGGAAGAATGTACTTTATAAGGTTCAGTGTTTCCCCACATTCTGAAAAGGCTCGTCTAACTTAGTAGCTTGCAACTCCTACCAAATCCAGTATCCACGTTTAATTTTTAAAGAATAAAAAATTTGTGCAACTCCTTGTAAATGAACACTTGGTTTTGGGGTAATATAAAGTATTTGGGAAACCTTTCCCTCATATCCCAGAGAGGCAGAAGCTTTGACAGTGACTTTAAACTGAGCACCTTCAGTACTTGGGCCATGGCATGAAAAGGCTAAAATTCAACATTAGATTGAGAACAATATAGTTTGATGCTGGTAAATAATGTTAGTTGACCACTTACTGTGCACCATGCGCTGTGTTAAAATGTTCGGTGACCCTCGATTGAAGACTCTGTTATTTTTCCCTTACAGGAGAATAAGCAGGAGGGAGGAGGGGGCTCATCAAACATTTCCCAGAGAGTATATAGTAGTACAGGTAATTGAGCCACAGTTTTCAGCTGCTATGCTTAAAGAGACCCTCAAAGAATGATCTTTAACTACAGGGGGAGTAGACCCAGAAGTAAGGAGATCCATCAGGGCAGCTAGAACAAACTCTGGAAGGGATCATGGAGATGCTCTGTTCTTCCCCGTTTCAGAGTCTACATGGGTTCCAAATTGGCAAGAGTGAGTATTTGGGGGTAAAGCATGAGTGATTGTTTCTGTTGAGAAATAAACCTGACCTCCCTCAGGGGGTGAATTTGCTGGGAGGCAGTGGAGAGGTCTGAGCTCTTTGTGCCCTCCAGTCTGGAAGAGAGCTGAGACAACAGCCTGGGAAACACAGCCCAGTGGGGGTGCCTTGAGGGTATGTCCCCAGACGCTGGTATTGTTGTTGTATGACCTTCATGACAGGGCTGTTATTTACACTAGTAGCCTAAACAGCAGGTCATGTTTCCACTTAAACTACAATCATCATGCATGAAAGCAACACATATAATGAATATTCTAAGAATGCATGTACTCATTGAAAGCCAGGATTAAAATCAATTTTAATTTTATCCTCTCTTCTAAGGTCCTGATAGACAATTTAGCTAATAGCAATCATCAAAGGCAGTGTTTAAAATCAAGTCTCTGCCATTTATGTTAGAATCATCTGGGATGCTTGTTAAAAATGAAGATTCCTGGACCCTATCCCAAATCTGCCATATTGATTTGGATAGTCTAGGTTGACCCCAAAATCTCAGTTACTTGGCAAAACCACCATTTACTTCCCTCTGTTGGCTGAAGATTTGGTGGTTCTCTGTAGTACTTATTCTGAGGTACTGACCCAACATCCAGTCAGCTGATAATCTTCTGGTTCCATTTTCTTGACAAGGGAGCATGGAGAATTCACACCACTCTACCCTTCTTGGCCTGGTAACCCATTACCATGGCTTGTACAGAGACCCACCCTCCTGAAAGGTGACGGGAAATGCAAGGATACACAAGAACATACAATGGATAATAAACATCTATGACACTTTCCATCCTTTGCCCCCTTCTTCTACACAAATAACATGTTCAATACCTCCCTAAGAAAGACAATGCAAAGCCCCATTCAGTAGATATATTGAGCTCTAAGTCTAGGACTTCTGGGTGATGGCTGTAGTCAGTACCTGGTCCCCAAATAATAGCTCCTCTTGGACTGGAGAGCTATGAGTTAAAAAGGCAAGCCATCTGCCACTCCACCAACAGATATCTCCAGTACAGAAGGATGGAACAGGGACCTGTTAACTGCAGCTGGCACTTCCATTTGCAAAAGGGAACAGAGGGAGACACGCCACAGTCATTGGTTGGTTGCAGCCCTGAAATCTGCCCAGGCAATGGGTATAGTGGCCCCCTATACTCACATGGAGGAGGTTTCTTGACTTGACCCTAATGTTGTTTTCTGGGAAGAGAGAGAGGAAGTAGGTCCCTTGGCTGCTCCTCTCTGAGGCACATGGGTCTAGTCTCCAGGAGTTTTTAGTCTTGCTTGACTCTGCTTTGCAGCATCTAAAATGAGCATCTCCTTAAGGGCTTTCTAATGAAGGACATTGGAGGGCTAATGGTCATTTTAGGTTTCTTGACTTTTAGACAAGAACAACTTCTTCAAAGTTTGAATAGAATTTCAGAATATTTGTTTGCAGTCGGTCCTCTGTGCCAACAACTCCCCCCCCCGCCATATCTTATGTGAGACATGGTTCTCAAAAGCGCCTTATTTCTATGTTGGTTCCTTCCAGCTGAATGGCAAGACAGTAAATTTGATCTTTTCCCTAAGTCATTTGGATCATCTGTGTTTCTGGAAGTTGGTTATTCACAGCCTTTTCATATCTTCTTTCTCATAGTCTGTGGTCTGGGAGCAGTGGGTTTTTCAGTCTTTCAAGGTATCACATTTCTGGGCTCTCTTGCTGTTCATTTCTGCCAATTCATTCTAAGAGCTTTCTCTCTTTTCTGTGTCTTTTATAGCACTTCGCTGGTTGTAGCCAATAGTGATCAATAAACCCTATTGATGTTCTGTTTCCTAAAATACTTCCCCCAGAGCCCCTGGCTCAGGGCTCATGTGATCTCCCTACCAAGTTATCGTGGGTGACAGTTTAGCAAGTTTTTTTGCCATGGAGTAACATAATCTCATATTTCTAATTCCATTATTAGTTTCCTCCTGCTTGCCACCTGGCTACTGAGCCAATGCTGCATACTTTAGGGTTTTGTGAGAGCAACACCCCACTTTTGGTGTCAAATTCTGTACTTGTCATAAGAGAGTAGATGCTGCAGAAGCAAGCCCACCTCAAAATATTTTATTTATTATAAAAAATGTTACTTTTTACTCAAAGTCTATCATGATTCTAGGGACTCTATAGGACCTCTCCGTTCCAATCGGTGATTCAGGGTTGTAGGCTGGTTCCATCATGTAGGTATATACAACCAGGATGTGTAACTTCAGGGTCACTGACAAAGGGAGGAGGGAGCTGAGATGGCCGTGCACCGACTCCAAAATGCTTTGGAAAAGTCGTGACATATGTCACTTCTGCCCCCAGCCCGCTGACTTTGCCAAACAGCAAACCGCACTTGCCTCTTCAGTGAATGGTAAATGTCTCTGGCAGACAGACTTAATCAGACTCCAAGGGTGGGGCGTGGAATCTGCATTTTAATATGTATCCAATGTTCGAGAACATATGTTCTGAGATAAGTGATGGTGTTCATATGTTGTTTTTAACAAAACTGAAGCACTTTACCCAAGTTCACACCAACTTTAGAGGCAAAGCTGATTCTGCCCTCCAAGTTCAGGTCAACTCCTAACCACTCAAGAATAATAAAAGCCCCATGATAATGCAAGTCATGATCTTTATTCAAAATTGCAGACTGAGAACCATGTTTTTTCTTCTTTTCCTGAGGTCTTCAGAGTTTAAAGAAACAGTGTAGGAATATAGATTAAAGCAAAAGCAGACAAAAACCGAAACACAGCAGCAGTAGGAAAATTATTTTGTCAGAGAAGTGAAAACAACTGGATCAAGAGTAAGTTTACTAAGGGTTCACACCTATACGGTTAAGACTAGTGAGAAGCCCTAAATAGATCTCTCCCATCCTTAGCTGGACCAAATGACAGCATCAGAAAGAAGTGTGATGTTCCCAGGCATCCACACAGTGGCTGTGAGGATTGGGGCAAGTATTTTGCACCCCCACAGAGCCAGCTTCACCTGTAAGCTCAATTTCAAACAAAACCTACCTGCACACATCTGAAATAAATGTAAATACTTGCTGGTAGTGAAAACACTGTTCTGTTAAGGTGAAGAGATAGGCTTAAGAATTGAGAGAATTCACTTTGGAATTTGGAAATTTTATCCTGGGATCATACCAGTGAAGAAAAACTAAATGTGGCATGAGGGGGAGGGAAATTCTTCTTTGCTAAGAAGACCGAAATAGCTTGACGTATTATACTAACCTAAAAACATAAGTCAAAATGAATGAGAAATAAGAGGAATTCTGACTCTGGAAATGGCCTCTCTAATGTGTGTTGAAATCCTATACCCTTTGGTGGAATAAGCTCAGGTCAGGAGCTAACACGCCAACATGAAATTCTAGAAATAGGGAAGGCTTTGGGCACCCTGCATCCACCCAAGTATCTTATAGTATTTTCCCCAAACTTTTGATTCAGTAAAATAGGATTCAAATTTTTAATCAGGACTTCACTTTTGACAACCTTATATATTTATTAACAAATTCGATTTTGGGGGCACCTGGGGGGCTCAGTCAGTTAAGCATCTGATTCTTAGTTTTGGCTCAGGTCATTATCTCATGATTCATGGATAGGGCCAGGTGTTGGGCTCTGTGCTGACAGTGTGAAGCCTGCTTGGAATTCATTCTCTCTCTCTCTCTCTCTCTCTCTCTCTCTCCCCCCCTCCCTCCCTCCCTCCACCCCCCCCACTCTCATGCACACACATGAACACATACTCTCTCTCAAAATAAGTAAATGTTCAAATTTTTTTTCAATTTGGATGTTTCTTATTTCTTGGGCTTTCATTCATTAAAATGTTACTTTATAAGAGACATTTGTTTGGGAAGTAATCTGATTGTTTTGAAAAAGTTGTGAAAACCTTTGTTGGCATGAGAAGCAAAATTTTGCCTCTTTTGGGGAATATACCTTCAAAGTGAAGTGGAAAATGATAGGAATTACCTAAGTCAGGGGTTCTCAGAATGTGGTCCCCAGACCAGCAGCATCATTATCACTTGGACCTGGGCCCTCACGCAGAAGGGGCTCATACTTGGCTTGGTGCTCTTGCTGTCTTAAAATTATTAATTTATTTTTGTAAGTAAAGTCCATTTAGTATGTAGGGTCCACAAAAGTAGTAAAGTAGAGGTAGTAGGACATTAAGGCATGAGTATGAGCAGGAGAGAGACATGCACATTGTGTTGCTACACTCACAGATAGCATTAACAGTGTCCCATGAGCACAGAATTCCAGGGGACTCAGCATAGGCATGCAATGAGATTCACAGCCAGTATGTGATAAGCGTGTTCTATCTACAACTGAATCACCTGGGGGAGGTGAGGGGGAATTGAGAGCCCAGATGGGTCACGATTTCCATTTGAACCAGACCTCTCTTTGAACCCAGAAAAAACCACTTCTAAGAAGTATTCCCCCCCCCCAAGGAAGACTATGTATGCAGCCCTCCTTGTGAATTAGCCACATCTTGATCCTCAGAAGGAAAGGGACAGATAGGGCCGCCCACGGTTCCTGATCCTCTCCATACTTCCTTACTCCTCAGGAAGTCAAAAATAGAGAAAGTTGGCAGCACGCAAGCATATCAATAAGTCAGATAAAGACACTTCAGCTAGCTTGTGTGGCAATTCCACTCTTCTGGTAAGAACAGTACATATGATACAAAGACAAATTGTCTAATTTCAGTGATTTTGCAAATGAGTTAAATGGTCTTTAAAATTGTCATTGTGCAATAACCAATGAATAGTAAATTCAAGCTAATTATTTGCTACTTCACTATTTCTTAACTAAGAACATTAAATAGCAATAAACAGTACTATGATTAGTTGAGAGAGACAGTGAGAGAAGGGAAATGTTTTATCTTTTAGTAGCTTATTTAAAAGTAGAGTTTTTTTAAATGTTTATTTTTGACAGAGAGAGAGCTAGTGGGGGACGTTCAGAGAGAGACAGGAGGACAGAGGATCTGGAGCAGGGTCTGTGCTAACTGCAGAGAGCCTGATGCAGGGCTTGAACTCAGGAACCATGAGATCATGACCTGAGCTGATTGAAGTTGGATGTTCAACCAACTGAGCCACACAGATGCTTCTAAAGGTAGTTTCTGAACAGGTATCTCTGAATCTTCATTTTACTCTGGGTCTCACAAATAGGTAGCTATTCCTGGGCACTTGTTAGAAATGTAAGTTCCCAGGCCACACACCAGACCTACTTAATCAAAGCTCTCTATGATGGGGTTGGGAGGAGGGCAGCAACATGCTGGGGTTTCTTTGTTGTTGTTTTAGGTTTTTAAAATACTTATGTTGAGAGACAGACACACAGACAGACAGACATGAGGCTCAATTCCACAAACTGTGAGATCATGACCTGAGCCAAAATCAAGAGTCGGACGCTTAACAGACTGAGCCATCCTGGCCCACGACAGCAACATGTGTTGTAACAAGCCCTCCCGGTGGTTCTGACGCAAGGTGAAGGTTGAAAACCACTGGTCTAAATGATTGAAGCTGGAGAACCCACCCCCATGGCTCTATTTATCTAGAAGTTTCAGGTCTGCTTGTTATATTTTATCTACCCTATGATGTGGTGGACAGTACCACCACCTTCATAGCTGGACTCTAATCATGTGTCCTCTAATGCTTATGAGCCTCTGCTGTAGAGTCAGACACATCTATGTTCAACTTAAGGCAGCTGTGCAACTTTGAACAGGATTCTCAACCTCTCTGACTCTCATTTTTTTCAGCTGCCAAATTGGGGTAGTAATGCCTGCCTTACAGTGTGGTGAAGGGGATTAAATGAGCTAATACATGTAGTGTTCAGTTACGGCAAACACTCAAAAGGCAACACATCTAATTTATTATTATCATCTGTGTTCTTTTTTGCCAAGGCTCTTAGTCTCATCCTGGACAAATCTATGAGGCATCCCCTTACCTCTTGCTGGCTTGTCTCCTCTGCTTCATACTGAGACACACATAAACAACAGAGTAGACCTTTCCTTTTTACTAGTGGAGGGGAGGGATCGAGAAGTAGAATAGGCTGTTTCTTATTTTTGGTTAGATGTTTTCTTGTCTAAAAAGTTCTTTTTGAGAAAATTTTGCCTTATAATTTTAAAGCACTCAAAGTAGCACCTATCCCCCTTGCCTGAATGTTTTATGGAGAAGGTTATTTCATAATCACTAAGGGCCTGAGTTTTGGAGATGGCCCATCTGTGTCCTAACTACCTCTTACTGGCTCTAGATCTGTTTCTTCAGATGCAAGAAAGTACCAAGTTCATAGTATTGCAGGGCCAGGGGAGGAGATCAAGTGGAAGAATATGTGTGAAGCGCACAGCTCAGTTCTGGCTCTAGGTGTTCTATACATGTGTGCAGCTGTGATCCTGCTTATGAACCAGAGTTCAGACCAGCTGTGGTTCAGTGCCTCACCATCATGTGTGTTGGCAGGTAACTCCCCAGACCTCCTTTCTTCACTGTCCAACTGGCAATATTGGTAACAGTCTCTCCTGTCCACCTTTAGATACAAGCCCAAAGAATTATCCTAAAGCACTCTTTCAAATATCAAAGTTCCAAAGAATATGAGGAAGTTTTGTTATTGTTACTGCTGTCTTCAGAACAAAGATAGTAAAACCCTGAGAAAGGATGTGTTGTTGTTAACCCATGCTTCTGCTCCTCATGTGAGTTCTTAGATTCTCCTGGGAATCAAGTGCCATTCATTTCTGTGTGTTTATTGTAATCAGAGAAAGGGTATGGTAGTACCAACCTAGAAGTGATCTATAAAAAGGCTAGTGTCAAGTGTTAAATGTTCTCCAGCTTTTCCTGAGATCTTTACAAAAAGGCAGTGATCAGAGCAGGTGCACCTTGAGCATTATTAGAACTTGAATTTAAATTCAGGACTGCCTGTGGTTTCCTCAGTGTAAGTGTGGTGCCCCATCTACAAGAGCATGCCTCTCAAATAAGCTATGGGAAGAATCTCCTTCTTTTTCCCTCTTTTTAAAAGATTGTTAAGTAATCTCTACACCCAACATAGGGCTTGCACTCACAACCCCAAGGTCAGGAGTCACATGCTTCATCAACTGAGCCAGCCTGACACCCCACCTTCTTTCTCTTATGGGTACATCTGGGTCCTACCATGAATCTGATGTTCCTTGAGGATAGATCTTGACTTCTCAAGCTAGTTAAACTTTGCAACTGTTCTTCTCTAATATTAATGTGCATGTAAATCACCAAGGAATCTTCTTAAAAAGTGGGTTCTGATTTGTTCTGCATGGGCTAGAGATTCTTCATTTCTTTATTTTTCTAATGATTATTTATTTTTGAGAGAAAGACTGAGCATGAAAGGGGGAAGGAGACAGAGGGAGACACAGAATCCAAAGCAGGCTCCAGGCTCTGAGCTGTCAGTACAGAACCCAACGTGGGGCTCAAACTCGTGAACTGTGAGATCATGACCTGGGCTGAAGTTGAAACTTAACCATCTGAGCCACCCAGGTGCCCTGAGATTCTTCATTTCTAACAAGCTCCCATGTGATGTCAATGCTGCTGATCCACAAACAACACACACTTGTGTAGTAAGGGGCTCTATGTAAAGCCCCAGTGGGATTTTACAGAGCCCACAGGTAGAGGGCTTTGTGTTTAAGGAAGAGCACTGAAGCTAAAGGAAACCTAGAGTGGAGGCATGGATGGGTGGTACCTACAACCACCTGGGGATGAAAGCACTGGCAAGGAGATGTTGAGGGATTATCAGGAGCATGGAGGTAGAGATGCCAAATTGAACTCGTTGTCTTGAAGAGCAAAGATTTTATTTTTATTTTTCTCCAGACCAATGGGGTTATGGGGTTTCAGATAGGGATCTCAGTGCCTGGATAGGAATACTGCAGTGCCTAGAAAAAGACTCCAGCAGAAAGCACACTAGGAAACTGCTGTAATGATTCTGTTACTGCTCCACACACACTACCCACATGCAATCTGTCTTCTTAGCCAAAATTCCTACTCTTTTCAAAGCTAGATTTCTAGAATCTAATGATATTATGATAGTAGTAGTTGCTTTTTTTTTTTTTAAGGGTAGAAACTATTTGCACGATGCCTGGTTTATACAAGGCTTTAAAAAGAGAGGCATGTGGGTGGCTCAGTCAGTCAGGCATCTGACTCTTGATTTCAGCTCAGGTCATGATCTCACAGGTCCTGAGTTTGAGCCCCGCACTGGGCTCTGTGCTGACAGTGCGAAACCTGCTTTAGATTCTCTCTCTCTCTTTCTCTCTCTCTCTGCTCTTCCCCTGCTCATGCTCACTCACTCTCTCTCTCAAAATCAATAAACCTAAAATATTTTTAAAAATAAATAAAAAGAAAAAGTGGCAGAGTGAGGAAATGAGCCAGCTCACATTTAGGGGTGACCTTACCAGGCTCCCCAGTATGCCCTCTGGGAGTCCCAGGTCCTCCACTTGGCTAAAGGGTTCTCCTTCTGGCCATTGTGTTGCAGGCTGCATAGGTCCCTGGCTGAGCCTTTG
Source organism: Suricata suricatta (assembly GCF_006229205.1). Lineage (NCBI taxonomy): Eukaryota > Metazoa > Chordata > Mammalia > Carnivora > Herpestidae > Suricata > Suricata suricatta. The sequence continues at coordinate 33,427,461 of NC_043705.1, read as the reverse complement.
TTCAGCAGATCTAAAATTTTTGGCACCCACAGGCCATTTGCTCCAAGGTAATCTGTAGCTCCCAAGAGTCTTCAGCCTTCTCTGGCTAGGAGGCATCCAGGGCCTCCAGCTTTCTCTTCTGGCCTTTTTTCCTCACGATACAAATCTCAGCATCTGGGGCTGCAGCCTGTTCCTTACCCCGTTGTAGGGACATCAACACAGCCTTTCTTGGGGGCTTAGTTAGGGTGACTATGGCTGGGCAAGGGGCTGAGATTCCACTGTGGGATTGGAATTCTCTTTATGCTTCTGGGACCACAGCCTCCTGGGCCAGAACCTTGGCTTCCAGTTCCTTTTGCTTCATCTTCAGCTTCTCATTCTCTAAATCTTTGTCCTCATAAGCACCATCTGCTTTGGCACTGAGGTGCTCAGCCCGTGGACTCCCCTGGGATCATACTGGCCATAACAGCAGTTAATATTTGAGAACTCGAGCTGCAGAAGTTCTTATATCTATTTCATTTAATACAAAAACCCTGCAAGGCAGTCACCTTCATTATCCCCAATTTCCAAGGAAAGAAACGAAAACATGGGGAGTATTTTAATTGGGTCACACACCTAATGAGTGAAGGCCTCCACTGTTTTCTACCCTTTGTCCCTCACTGGCCTGTTGGCCATCATGTTGTATGTGGTCATTTAAAAAAACTCTCTGTACTCTAAGGGTTGCAGTAAAAGTCCCCAGTAATGGAGGACTCAAAAGTGTCTGGCAGCCCTTTCCTTCCTGAATGTAGGGAGAAATTTGAGGAAAACAGTTTGGGTGGGTGCCCCTGTTTCAGGTGATTTCTTCATCAGATCTTTCCCTTGAGGGGCAAAAACTTAAATACAGTAAACCAGGGATTCCTTGTGAAACAAGGAAGAATGTTTGCCCTGAAGCCTTCAGGTGAACTACCTGAAATCTCCTATTTGCTACTTTGCTACCATCCTGGTTAGGGTCCAGAAAGGGCTTTCTGTCTCCTTATTCACATCTTCATGACGAAGGATTCATCTCTAAGAGGCAAGCAGCTTTATTTTCTTATCTCAGCCCTGGCACAGAGCCTGGCTCATGGAGTATATTCAGCACATACCACTAATAAGTTAATCAACCCATCTACTAAAGGTGGCCTCACTCTACCCATGAAACTAATGGAAGCTGTGCTTGAGTTCCTTCCCCTAATCAGAGGAATACAGCTGTAATAATGTATTCCACAAACATTGCGAAGCACTGCCATGCCTCAGTGCCTGGGTGACAATGCCCAGGATCGCACTGTGGCTGTGAGCTGCAGCCAGAGGCACACAGTCTTAGATTCGAGTCACATATCTACAAACTGATACTCATGTGCCTCAAGTTCCTTATCTGTAAAATAGAAATGGTAGTAGCGCCTACCTCACAGAGTTGTTGAAGATTAGATAATGCACCAGAAGTGCTGAGTGTAGGGCTCGTGCTGTGATAACTGTACACATTAGCTATATGCCCCTGTACGACCGTGACTCTGTGGGTCCCTGCCCACAGAGCAGGCGCTAGCCAATTGTTTTTCTTTAAAAGACCAGATAGGAAAAAAATCTTAGGCTTTGTGTGCTACCTATAGTCCCTGTCACAGCAACTCTGTACTGCGCTTGTAGCGTGAAAGTAACCACAGGCGATACATAATTGAATCTCATTTTTTAATATGGCATGAAATATTATTTTCCTTCTGGTTTGTTCACCCAACAATTTGAAAATGTAAAATCCATTCTTCACAAACTGTACAAAACCAGGCAACAGGCCACATTTGGCCCTTGGGCCACAGTTTCTCATCACTAGTCTGGAGAGAAAATTTACAAGTTGTTTGCAGTAAACATGGTGTGTAAAGTGCTGAGGAGGGAAGGCTTTATTCTGCCAAGCAGTGGGAAGCGGAGGATTAAGGATGGCTCCAGAGCAGAGGAGACATTTGAGCTGGGCTTTAGAGAGCAAGTAGGAGCTCACCAAGTGGGACAGATAAGATAGAGAACAACAACTGGAAAAAGAATGAGCAAAAGGGATGAAAACCAGTATTTCAAGGGAATTGACCAAAGTTCACTGCTGTACAGAAAGTCATATTTGCATGGAAAGTAAAGAGGAAAGATCCTTGTGGTTTAGCTGTTTGTTTTTCTCATTGATTTGATTATTTTCTGAGTTTACTGTTCGATCTTGGATGAAGAGACCCAGAATAGACCCTTTTCATCTGTGTTCAGTTACCATGTTTTTACCCCAAACCTCAGACACCATCAGCCTTTGCTGAGTGATCCTAACAGCATCCCGTAAGTTTGTCCTAAAATTCTCTGAATAAACATCTATTGACACAGGACACAGCTTTTACATTTGGATAGTTTTATCATTTAAATCTAAACAAAAATGGGGAAATGTTGAAATAATAAGATCTCTCTATTACTCTTTCTTTAGTGAGTTAAATCAGTTGGTCACCTCTCTTTTAAGTATTTTCTGAAAATTCATTTTTAGATTTATATATAATTGACATGTAAATTATGTTGCAGGCATACAACGTAATGATTTGATTTTTGTGCATACCGCAAAATGATCGCTTCAGTAAGTCTAATTAACATCCACCCAGTTACACAGTAATCATAGTTACAGAATGTCTTTTTCTTGAAATGAAAACTTTTAAGTTGCTGTACTCCTGGTAATTTTCACATCTACAATACAGCTTAATTAATTATGGTTATAAGAAATACATTTTTAAGTAGACTTTTTAAATACTATTCTTTGATATCCCTGGTAATTTCACTATAAAAGGTGGCCAAGTCTTTTATCTGTAAAATTAGATCTCAGAAATTTTAAAAATCAGATACAGAATGGATTGGCTTAAAGAAAACTGAGATGACTTGGAATTATTTTTAAATCCAGCTGCTTGGAATCTTCAGGTTTTTGGTTCTAAAATATTTTCAGTATTTAGAATGTATCCCGTGATACTATGATGAACAGATTTTAAAGTAGGTGGGGATTTGTTAGTTCTCTTTTAAAACAACACTGACTTTTCAACTCTCTCATCATCTGAAACTCAGGAGAAGATAGAAAATAAATTGCTTAGACTTGTTGTGACTTGGATTTGACATGTGTGAGCACCTACTGTGCCCCAGGCACTTTGCCTGATGCTGAGGAAGCCCCAAGTCTGAGGCACATTCTCGGAGCTCACAATGAGATAAAGGAACACAGCAGTGTTTTGAAGCAGGTCCAAGGCAAAAGTCCTACCAAGGGGAAGACATTCTTTCCAAGTCATTAGCAAATAGATCATTATAGGAGCTCCTATTTTCAGTCAGAGGCGCCTTTTCTGTATTCTTGATTCCATCCAAACTAATTGTGGCACTTTGTAGTGCTAAAAAATAATAGCTAACACTTATTGAGTTATTGAATGCCTACTACGTGCTATACTGTGAGCTGCTTCACTGCACTATGATTCTAAATCTCACAAAATCTCTATGAGGTCAGCTCTATCGTATCTCCCTTAATATATCTGAGGTCACATTACTGAGTTACTGTGTATTAGACCTGACCCAACCCAGGCTTTTTCCACAGCCCATGCTGTTCCCAGCATACTCTAGGATACACATAAGAGGTTGAATCATTTTCTATATAGGAATCTGCAAAACAACCTCAAAATTGTCCGGTGTAAGTACGCTTCCACTCAATTTGACCCATGGGAAGGCATTAGCAAGTCTCTGACTACTTAATTGATAGACATGTCTCTAGGTGTCCCAGTCATCTGAGGAAATGAATAATGGAATGCTGGGATGTGTACAAACTGCACTTATTCATAAAACCACCCAAAAATACCAATGAAGATGAGGAGATGCTGGAGAGAGGCTGGGAGGTGGGTTATTTCAGGTCTTTTCAGTAGTTCCTTTCCAAGTGTTGCTTTTGAATTCATTCCAGGGCAATTAGGATTATTTTTAAAAAAAGCAAGAGATCTTTACCTTATCATATCCGCAAGGGTAAAGATGTTGCTCACACATCAATGATAACTAGTTTCCTTGGATTACGTAATCATCCAAGACACAAATGTGTAGCACAGTGTTAAAGGCAAGAGAAAGACAGTGGAAAAGGAGGGGGTATGCAAGCTGGAATTGCAAAAGGAGATGATAGGTTATCTGTACTTTTAAATCCATGGACACCCTACTGAGTTCTTACAGAAAGAACACTTCAGTGACCCAGCTTTCTGGGAAACAAACCAACCCAACTTTCTGGTTTTTCATTGCTTTTTCTCCAAGTCAAGCTAGCATTAGAACCAAGAGGAAAGGATATGAACTGCACGTTGTTCTACTTTATGGAACATGTCCTGTTCTGTGCCTGTCACTTTTCTGTGGCTGTCCCAGAAGTGTCCCACAAGAACAGCCCTTCCCCATAGCAGAGTCACCACAACACAACAATTAACTTCTCTGTTGAAGTTTGCCAGTGAGTCAGCTGAGAGAGTATCTGTAAAAGAAGAAGAGAATTGTTTTTTAGGCATCTGTGGAAAGTTTATTACCAGGAATCTGGATGGGCAATACTAAACAAAGATAACATATCTGATCCCAGAGCCTAGTCAGGAAGAAAAGTAATTCATAAAAAGGCCATGAGGCTCGTGGGTCTTAAGAACCTGCATTTTATATAAGAAGCATTTTCACTTTCTTCATTTGAATTCATGCTCAGTGAAGATTGTTCAATAATATGATTTTCACTTTGGGGGAGGGGAACCAATATTTACTGCAAGATTCAGATAGGTCTGCATTGCTACTGTCCTCACCCAGTTCATCAATATCCCTGCACAGACTATGATAACAGCCTCCTGTGTCGTCACTGTCTCTCCATCCCCTAAAATGCCTCCCCAGGTGCTTCCCAGAGCTGACTCAATCTCACTGTCAGCCCTCAGATTAATGCCGTTTCCTCAGAGAGACCTTGCTAACTACCATGCCCCGTACTTAGTATCTATTTCATTTGATATTTTTCCTGATTGTTTTCATAGCCCTTAACGTAATCTTCTTAATCTGGCTTAGTGGCCAGAGGACTCATTTACTGCCGGGTCTTCCTGGAACAAGGTCTGGCATATAATAGGTACTCAAGGTTGGTTTAATGAATGAGAAGCTATGATAAATAAAATGATAATTATAAACAAATGAATGATTCAATGGGACAAACAGTAGGCTTAATAATTTAAAAATATTTACTTGTTCAATCTTATAAAAATCCTCTCATGAGGGAGCTATTATGCTCACTTAATGAACGAGGAGACAGATGCATAGACAAGGTCCCACAGCTTATAGGTAGAAAATGAGGATTTCCACTTAGGTCTGACTCTGAAGTCACTTTTATTTCTACTGAATCATATGACCTTCCAAATAGAAAAAGTTTTGCATGGAAGACATTTTTGAATTTTTTTAATATCCAAAGACTTTGGACTCCAGCCTATGCAGCTTTCTGATCTTAGACCAAAATTCCTATAATGATATCTTATCCTTTGAATCAAAAAATTTAAAGAATTTAAAGGCTTTCCATTGCCTCTTAAATGGATTTGACATCCTTAAACCACTCTGTGCACACACATGCCAGCCCAAAACTGTCAGGAGGAATCTTCATGGTAATTAATAAATTTTCAGTGTTCAGCCAGACAATGACTATGATTGACATTCTACTTATAATGGCTCTTGAACTGGTTTCTTGTGCATAAATCAGGACTGTACCCTATGCACAAGTCTAATTTACAGGACCAATTTTTTTAAATAAAGAGAAAAAAATTTTAAATGAGGCATAATACTGACAAGCTTCAATATCATAATCAAAAATCAATGTTACAATCACAGACGATGTTCCATGCTTGTTGCTCATTATCGATTCCTCTGGGTTTCATTTCTCTTACTCTTTTAATGTGTCACCCTCTTGGATTTTCTTTTCGGAATTTATACAGTGTGGGGGAAAACGGACACGTCGATCTGGTGGTATACAAAATCTTTAGGACGTACCCATATAGCATAAGCACCCCCAATATAAACAGAATGATATATAAACATACATACATATATATGCACACATATACATATATGTGTCCACAAATATGCATACACACTGTATTTTAACCACAGCTGTATAAAGAAAACTATATCTCACTGGAAAAACTGAACATGGACAAGATGGTGCCAGGAAATCCAATTAGCCCATTTATTCTTTTATGTGTCTGTTCTCTGATCTAGTTATTTGAACTCAACTTTTTTTTCTTAACTTCCATGCCTAATGCCAATAGTGTGTTTGCCAAAGTAAGACGATTTTATAAGAGAGACCCATGATCCATAATCTCTTCATTTATTTGTAACCACGTCGGAGGACATTAAACAAAGACTTGCTTAAAGGGCGGTCCTCACACCACTAACAGGACACAGAAGAGTTAAGTGCACATGTCGTGGGATGACCAGAGGTGAGGGGCATCCGTCTGCCCCCTCAGAGCCCCAAATCTCATGGTACTGTATTTACTTCTATGAGGACCTTTTATTTATGGCAAATGATATTAGTTGCTTATTTATGAAAGTGCTACTTAATTTCTTTGGGGGTAAATATACTTAAGGAAAAATATGTCAATTTAAAAATATTACATCTCTTGAATACTGAAATCAAACTGAGGGCTGAAGAGGGAGGGAGAAAGGGGAAAGGGGGTGATGGTCATGGAGGGGGGTCATGGAGTGAGGAAGATCACTGGTGTTACATGGAAACCAATTTGACAATGAACTATAAGTGAAAAACAAAAAGAAAAGAAATCCATATTAGTAAAATATCAAAAAATAAATTAAAAATACAAATATTACATCCGTAATAGTACAAGCGGTATGCAAAGTGGCAGATATTTTGCAAGATGTATGCAAGGACCAATGGAGACAAACGGGACAGAGGTCTAGAAGTCAGAGTTCACCACTTAATAACTGAGGAAACTTGAGTGAGTTTCTTAACCTCACTTAAAATAGCTGCAGGGACCTCAGAGCTCCTGTGTGTTCAAATGCAAAATATATTAGGTGGACCATAGCAGAGGCTAAGGAAAGATCTTCGCAAGGATAGTAACTGTTTGTATTACTTTGAACTGTCGTGAATGGAAAGGTGCATGGGAGGCACCTGGCGCAGAACCTAGTCGATAGCACATACTCAGCAGATAGGGATCAAACTCCCTCACCAATTCAGCTTCCTTCACAACAGACTTAAAAACACGCATGTGATTCAGAACTCAGTTTTAGCTAATTTCAGTCTAGGATGTGAATGTTGCATGGCCCATTTTAAGATAGGCACTTAAAGACTACATTGTATATGATTGATAGGGTATACAGAATTCTAAGTAAATATGTAGTGAACGATCTTCCTGTATCAGCAGTGCCTGGAAGGAATGCGTATCACAAAAACAAAAGGTTTTTTCCAGAAAGCAGCTTTCTGTAAGGGGGAGCATATCCACCTTCCGTGTCTACTGCAATGAAATGGGTTAAATATTAATCATCTGTCAGTTTGCAGTTGTAAATTTAAAGGGGAAAACTGTATCTTAAAAGAGCTTCAAAAGTCCTTTCCTAGAAGAATTACATATCAGGAAATTCACCCACAAATCCAACACAAATTGAAAAATCTTCTCAAGAAGAAAAGGAAATGAAGATAAACAATTTGAAATACTTGGGAAAATAGGCACAGGGACTTATGTTACTTAAGAGTATGGAAAAATGGTTGTATTTACAGAATCTCATCTCGAGACCCCTAGGAAGACAACAAGAGGAGATAAATGTGATTAGAAATTGGCTGACTTAAAAACAGTGAATCAAAAAATCGGGAACTTAGCAAAACAGAGATCATTCCTAGGAAGAAAAAAGTGAGAAACAAAGAGAAGCCACTAGCAGCCAGTGAAATTTGACTGAATATAGACACAATAGCAAATCTTTCTCTGAAATAGTGTATGTTTAAAATACTTTATTTAACTTTTTAAAAAATTTTAATGCTTATTTATATTTTTGGAGAGAGAGAGAGAGAGAGAGAGCGAGCAAGCGGGGTAGGGGCAGAGAGAGAGGATGGCACAGAATCTGAAGCAGGATGAAAGCTCTGAGATGTTAGCCCAGAGCCCGACATGGGGCTTGAACCCATGAACAGCAAGATCATGACCTGAGCCTAAGTTGGACACTTAACCGATGAAGCCACCCAGGTGCCCCAGGAATGAATTATTAAGTCCATTTATCCCTGAGCTGAAGTTGGACATTTAGCCGACTGAGCCACCCAGATACCCCTAAAATACTTTATTTTGGAAAATTTCAAGCATACTCACAGAAGAAAGAGTAAGTTAAGAATCTTCATATGCCCATCACCTAACTTCAGCACTGATCAACATGCTGCCAATCTGTTGTTGCATCTAACCTCAGATGATAGGGTTGGTGAGGTAGGGGAAAGGGGCTGGAGAATTGCGGGTCCGAGCCTTCGACCTAGTGTCAACCATAATGAATATGCATTTTTTATAAGGAATATTGGCATAGTAACTATGCTATTATCACTCTTAAATATTAGCAGATTCCTTAATACCTTCTAACACCTGATTTCCCAAATTGTTTCAGAATTGTCTCTGTAAAAATAATGGGCCTAAGTCAGGATGAAAATATAGACCACAAAATGCATTTATTTATTTATTTTTGTTTTCCTAAGACTCTCTGAGGACAGTCCCCTCGACGGACCTTTTTGTACCATTGATTTGTGGGAGAAACTGAGTCACCTGTTTCACAGAGTATTACCTGTTCTGAATTTCACTAATTGTAGTATTATTTAGCTTGTTCTTTGATCACCCCTATTTCTTATAAATGGCGGCTAGATCCAGAAGCTTGATTAGATTCTCGTTGATGTTTTCAGGCAAGAATGCTTCATAGATGGCCTTGTAGAATTCAAAGAATTCTTGATTCTTTTCCTTTCTCAGTTTTCAGAGTAGTAAGTTGGTGCCTGGTAACAAGTAGCTTTTTCTCTTGAATATTCATATGTGTTTGTTGGGTTGCAATCCGTTATCATTATTATTATTATTATTATTATTATTATTATTTTGATACTCAAATTCTCCTCTGTTCGCACAGTTGGAACACCTTATGGAGGACTCCTGCATCTTTTGACACAGTCCCTCCTAGACTTCCCAGGCTTCCTTGCTGACCAGCCCAACAAGATTTCCCAGGCTTATCTCATTCATTTCCTGCTCCAGACCTAGAATCTGCCTTTTCTGAGAACTCCGGTTCCTTTTAGAGAGACCTAGCATTGAGAAACCACAATCTGAGTGCTAGATTACTCATCACTCTTGCATTATCATTGCTTCTAAACCTTCCCAGTCGACAAAACTAGGACAAAAAACACAGATAAGAGGGAAAAAAATTATGAAGTCTTATTGATATCTCCATTTAATATTTAGGGTAAAAGTTTTTCCTTTGATTTTATACTTGTATATATTTTATTTCATGCTAAAAATCTAGGTTCTTAACATAATTGTTTCTGTTTTACATGAATAATATGTACAAGTTATGTATAATATATACATGTATACACATGTACATATGTATAATATTTACATATATAATAACTTAAAAATAAGATCACAATATTAGCACTGATTGTAAGATTCCTGAATACATAAATCGGTTTTGTTTTTGAGAAAAGGTAACATGAGCAATATACGTAGATTGATTTAAAATGCTGTTCATATGCACCAGACTCTGAGTTGTCCATGTTCACATTAATATAAAGTGATTGAGTCTCAAGGTTGAAGTGCTTGCTGTACTAGCTTTTAGCAGACTTTGTCAAGGTATCTGAAGCTAGAGTTTAATGACGAAACTAATTTACCCCAGCTTCTTAGGGTCAGCTTAATGGAGCGGTACCAGAGACTACAAAATACACTCCAGGGGTAGAACCATGTCTGTTCTTATATTATGTAGCATCTAGCTCAGTCCTTGTATGCACGTGCACACAAATCAGTCATCATCCTACATGGTTTAGGGGAAGCCACTAAAGGGGAAAGTTTCTTTCCAGATGTGTTGAAATAATCATAAGTGACAGTGTAGTGGCCATCTATTTCTTCAGATTCTCTACCATTGTTTTCCAGGAACATGTCACAACAAGTGTTATTTATGGACTAAGAGCAGAAGAGGCTCTTAGAAACCTAATTCAGTCACTCCATTTGTCAAATAAGAAAAATGAGCCAGCCAGAGACTCAGTACTTTACCCCCAAATCGCCCAGCTACCTCCTAGCAGAGACAAAACTGGGATCCGGAGACCTTCTTGCCCGGTCTGGGGTGCTTCTGCTTCGAGGCAGGTGGCCCACATTTTCATCCATCCCTGGTGTGCTGTCTGAAGTAGCACTGTTAACAAAGCATATGCACGTTGAACAGTGTGGTTTGATCCCTTCCAGGAGTTTGGATACATTCTGTCTCATTAGGCCCCGATTATTGGCAAATTCAACCTGACTTGTGATTGTCTTGTTCTGGCTGTTGTGAGGAATGGCCTAACAAGTTGCCACAGACCTAATTTGTTCCTCTCTAACTTCAGGTTGTATTAGAATGCAAAATCCAATATTGTGAGAAACTGTAATAAATTATTACTTTGTCTAACCCACAAAAAATCCAATGAATTAAGAAAAGTAATCAACATCTACAGACTTCATATTTGACTGACTTCCTAATTTTATACTTGAGATAAAAATTGAAGTTTGTTTATTAATCTTTGTTCTTGATTACCAGTTGTCATTTGAGTCTACAATATAATAGAGGACTGGCCATTCTCCCTTTTCATTAAGTCCAAGTTGAAACATCTGATCATTATTAGAGTTTTTATAGGCATAATGGCTCCACAGCAGTTCCATGCTCAGAAAAAACTCAAAAACTCTTTGAAACACATGAGATTTTGAGCAATGTGGTGACCGTACTTTGCTGCTATACTTACTTTGTATTTGAATTGTTAAATTCCTCTGCGAGGGCTACAAGTACAAAAAAAAGTGCCAAGTATTAAGTCACTTTTAAACCAAGATTGCAAAACATATGCTAATTAGGTGGTGCTATTATTTGGTAAAGAAAGTGGCCATCGTGTATTAAAAATATGGACTATTCTTTAAAAATCAAATTTCATCTGTAATACATTATATTCAGGAACTTGTTTTTATTTCAGCTTTATATAGTCTCAACGTCTTAAGTGTTTCCAGGTAATATACTGTAATGGAAATTTTATCAGCTTCACTTTATCACTGAAATACTGCCTTTAATGCTTTATGATGTTTACTGGCTTTTTTTTACTATAATATTATATTAATTTAGTTAAAACATACACACATATATGGGTTGTCAGTGATATTGTTTGAAAAGATCATTTATCCTGGAGAAAACGATAAAACAATATTTCAAAATTCATGCAGTTGAAGGTTTTTGAATTGAATGCTTTTTTAAGAAATTGTTTATTTATTTTTTGAGAGAGAGAGAGAACACGAGTGTGGGAGAAGCAGAGAGAAGAAGAGAGAGAATCCCAAGCAGGCTCCATGCTGTCAGCACAGAGCCTGACCTGAGACTTAATCCCACAAACCATGAGCTCATGACCTGAGCTGAAATCAAAAGTCAGATTTTTTTTGACTTTTATTTTTTTCTTTTTTTTAAATAGTTTATTGCCAAATTGGTTTCCATATAACACCCAGTGTTTCTCCCCACAAGTGCCCCCCACCATGACCATCACTCCCTCCCTCCCTCCCCCTCCCCCTTCAGTCCATAGTTCGTTTTCAGTATTCAGTAGTCTCCCTTGATCTGTGTC
>NC_043705.1:33314997-33415576 GCF_006229205.1 Suricata suricatta | reverse complement strand
TATATATAAACCACATCTTCTTGATCCATTCATCAGGTGATGGACATTTAGGCTCTTTCCATGATTTGGCTATTGTAGAAAGTGCTGCTATGAACATTGGGGTACATGTGCTCTATGCATCCACACTTCTGTATCCCTTGGGGAAATCCCTAGCAGTGCTATTGCTGGGTCATAGGGGAGTTCTATCAATAGTTTTTTGAGGAACCTCCACACTGTTATCCAGAGCGGCTGCACCAGTTTATGTTCCCACCAACAGTGTAGGAGGGTGTCTGTCTCTCCACACCCTCACCAGCATCTATAGTCTTTTGATTTGTTCATTTTAGCGAAAGAGTCAGATTCTTAACTGACTGAGCTACTCAGATACCACCCAAATAAATGCTTTTGAAAAGAGATGAGTTCAGTGTTTAAAATCCAGCTTGTCACTTAAGTATGTTTCACAGAGATTGGAGTTTGTCTAATTCAGGAAGGGAAGGTTTAGATGGCAAATTCAACTGTTTTATTTTTAGCAAATCAGCTTTTATCCACAAAAATACTGCTACATGTATAATGCTTGTTTAAAAGTACAGTGCAGCAAAGTAGGAAAAGTTCTTTCCATAAGAAAAGCAATAAATATATATGCATGGCAAACAAAAAGGTCACATAGTATATATGGATATAAAATGAAAGGTAAAATCCTCCCGCATAGAGATTTCACTTTGAAAAAGTAAATGAGTATATTGATCGAGTAACTTTCTAGAAATAAAATTGCTGGATCAAGGAATATGTGAATTTTCCCTAGCTTCTGCCTGGACTTTGTACCAAGTGAGAGCCCTACTACCAGGGTGTAAGAGAGCCTATTTCTCCACACTCTTGACCATGTCGTGTGTTATTAAACATTTTTATCTTTGCCAATCTGAAATGACATCTTATTTTTCTGTCTTATCTATGTGTAAATTGAGTATCTTTTCATGTTTACAAGCCACTTGTTTCTTTTTTATTTTAATAAACTGAAAGGTCTTAACTTTCTCCTTTTCCTTTGCCTCATCTTCATGTCTTGATTTTTAAGAGCTTTCTTAAATATATTAAAAAACTACTTTTATCATATGTGTTGAAAATATTTACCCCAGTTTGTTCTAGTTTCTGCCATGCAAAAAGTTTAAATTTTTATGGATTTAAATTTATCATTTATTTCCTGTCTGGCCTTTGTGTTCAGTATCTTGCTGAAAAAGGACTTCACCATTCTAAGATTTTCTTCTCTTGTTTTCTTCTGGTACTTAATGGTTTCATTCTACAAAATATGTAAATATTTAAATCTTTGAGTTGTCTAGTGAAAAGAATGAGACAGCCTTATTCCCCCCCAAATGTGGTTAGTTACTTCAGAAACACTTATTTGAATAACTGGTATTTTCTTCTCCCGTTTGAAAAATCTTCCTTTATTATATACTAAATATCTATATGAGTCTTCTTGGATAGGTAAGCTTATTTCTAGACTCTGCCATTTACTGTTTTATCCATTCATGCCAGAATACATATTAATGGCTGTAGTTTTTAATTTTAATGTACTTTAATTTTTTAAATTTATAATAATTTATTGTCAAATTGATTTCCATGTAGCAGCCAGTGCTTCTCCCCACAAGTGCCCTCCTCCATGACCATCACCCCCTCCCCTCTCCCCCTCCCCCTTCAGTCCTCGCTTCATTCTCAGTATTCCGTAGTCTCTCATGATTTGTGTCCCTCTCCTCCCCCCGCCAACCATGGTCCTCTGTTAGGTTTTTCCTGTTAGACCTATCAGTGAAAACATATGGTACCTGTCCTTCTCCGCCTGACTAATTTCACTTAGCATGACACCCTCGAGGTCCATTCACTTTGCTACAAATGGCCAGATTTCATTCTTACTCATTGCCATGTAGTACTCCATTGTATATATATATACCACATCTTCTTGATCCATTCATCAGGTGACCATCACCTGATGAATTTTAATGTACTTTCAAACCAGCTTGTCAAGTTCTGAAAAATAGAGCTCAAATGAGCAAAAGAGATAGAGAAAGAAACCTTAGTATTGTGGTCAAGATCACTTTTTTTAAAAATCAATTTAGAGTGAATTAATATCCCTATGGTATTAAATTTTTCACTCAAGCTGCCAGTATGGTTTCTATTTACTCAAGTTTTCCTTATAGAATGTGTTTGTTTTCTGTACATATATTAAGCATATTTTGCTAAACTTATTTCAGATATTTTACATTTTTATTTTTATAAATGAGCTACATCTACTCTTTTGGACTATAAATGGGTATTCTTGTGGCAAGTTAGATTCACTATTTATTAACAATTTTTATGGCTACTGAAGCCTATCAAATGAATTTTTGGCATCTTTACAAAAATGGTCGAGTGGTTTTTTTTTCTTTCACCTATTATTATGGTGAATTCTATTAATAGATTTACTCTTGTTAAACCATCCTTGCATTGCTCGCATAGAGTAGAATATATTATACTGTAAATGTCCTACTTGGTTCTATTTGCTGATGTTTTAGTTGAGAGAAGTCTCCAGTTTTCAGAACAGACAAAAGCTGCCATATCTGTTTTATTTTCTGCTTTATACCAACCACATAATACCAAGCTCTATGCATGAAGCAGAAAAAATTCTCAACAAATATTTGTGAAAAGTAGGGTGGTTCTGTGAGTCACTTGATTTAATTCTCTATTAACTCTTCTGGTCTGTTCTAGAAAGAGAGTCCATGACTAAGAACAGCATAAAGGTCAACGGGTTGGTCATGTGAGGACGCATCCAGGTCCCTTGAAAAATTCTTTTTGTGTTCACATGATTTTTTTGATTACTCATAACCTTTTTGGGTCCGTTCTTCCCTGTTTTGACTAGACATGTTTTCCATCTTGAGCAACCTTCCAGACATCAGCAAAGACATCTCTGACACAAGCCTAAGTTTTCAGAACAAGCTGTTTTGCATTACTATGAGGCATGGCTAGGGTGTCTCACCAAACCCATGTGAAGCTGAAAGCAGAGCTTGAGCCTGACCTGGCAGATGTCTGTGTTGGCTCCATGGCCACAACTTAATTGGCATAGCTAAATTACCTGGCCAGGGTTCCAAGCAGTGGCCCAGGGCCCCACCAATGTAATTCCTTAGGCGCCTTTCTTTCACTCATCCACTAGCTTGCAGCAATGGCAAATGAAATCCTGTCCTTTTGTGGCTCTATGAGCATTGCCATGAACCTGTCTGAAGAGCTCAATGGTCTGGGTGTGCAGACCAATTCTGTAAATAAAGACATATGTGAAAACCATAAGAGCAGAAGAAAGATAAGAACAAAGGTTCCTTTGTATCATAATAGCTGTGATGATGATGCTACAGATGAGCATTGACTAATTATGACCAATCTCACCTGCACTCAATCAGATACTCTCTCAGTTTCTTGTCTACCATTGTGTTTCTTTTCCAAACTTTACACATGGCATCTGTCTTATGTTCACAAAATTGACTCAAAAGCATCCAAAACTTCCCTATGTCTCCATTTTTCTTTTCCTCATATCCCATACTTGTATCTAACTGGCCTCTTTTGGTGTTCCTATGGCCAGTTATAACAACTCTTTGATTTCAGGCAATACCCGTGAAAGTTGTACCCAAGCATTTAATTACACTGATTGTCCAGTTGACAGTTCTATTTCCAATCTGATTTACTATTTGTGGTTTAATAAATGACATCTTTAAGGAAATCAGATCAAACACTAGCTTATTGGCTCTTACATCATCAACTCTCTCATAGCTAGTAAAGAGTCAGTTCATAGTGCTCACTAAATGAATAGGTTATTTGATAGCCTATTTCCATGCTAATTTTCCTTCTTGGATAGAGAACCACATGAATTCTAGGACGAGTACCTTTATAATCTAGAATATTCTGAAGTGCAACTGTGTCGACATCCATTTGTGGATTTGAGAGTCTATGCCCTTATCTATAAAGGTCAAAGTGAAATGCATGATTGAATTGGTTATTGGGATAATTAAAGCCACAAATGACCCTTAACAAGGAGTATCCTGATAAACTGGTGAATTCAGAGACAAAGTTATTTGGTATTTAAAACTATACTTTTGGACAAGAATTATCTACTTTGTTTCTGTGGATCATGCTAGCCAAAAGGTTCCCAAATTTTGCCTTCACTTTGTGGTACAGACTTGGCATGGGACTACTTAGTATACTTTCCCTAAAATATTCATTTTAAGCAAGAACTGCAACCAGCAGATGATCCCTATTGAACCGCTCCTGCTGCAAAGATGAGGTTGTGCTGTACAGTGCCAACTCTCACTTTTTCCATATTACATAATTCTCTGTTCCCCAGAATTTCCATGTTGCCATCGTATAAGTGGAACCAGGAGTGTGGTTTGGTTAATGCTTCATATTGATATTGATGGACTACAAATAGCAGGTTCAGTATTCAGTATGGGTACCACTTGCACAAATGAAGCTCCATCACTGACTGGATTACTGTTGCCTTATTCCTGATGTTTCCCAGTCATATTTAGTGGCTTCAGCTTACTCTGATGAAGCTTCTGATCAAAAGTAATGTTGTGCTGTTCTTCCCCCTTATAGTCTGAAGTTTCATCACAAAACCAGTGCCATAAACAAATCCAAAAGTCCTTATTTAATAATTCTATTGTCAGTGAATCTGGTACCAGACAGCTTAACATAGAGTCACTGATGAAGAATGAGAGACCATTTGCTCATCATCCTCAATATGTAGATGCAGTATGAAAATGTACTAGGTGCCATATTTTTTGCCATCAATTTCCTTTTATAATTTTCATAAAAGTTAAGTTTCCTTAAAAACAGTTAACTTGCTTACTTTGTGCTAAGCACTTAATATATATTATCCTTTTTAATCATCACAACAGTATAAAGGAAACTATTCATATTATCTCCATTTTTAGGTAGGAAAGCTGAAATTTAGTGAGAATTTGCTGTTGAGACAAAACCACAAATGTAGTTAAGTAACAGAGCTGTGGATCAAATGCAGATTTACTAGACTGTAACACATGTGTACATTAGACTGCCTTGAAAGGTTAAGAACCAATGACACAAATAATATACTTATTTCTAAAAAATACATCCTTTTTCACAAATCAAAATAATTATCAAAATAACCAGCTTTCCAAATTTTCTTTTTTTAATAGTTTATTGTCAGATTGGTTTCCGTATAACACCCAATGCTTCTCCCCACAAGTGCCCCCCACCATGATCATCACCCTGAATGACCACTCACAGAGGCAAAACATGAGACGTATCAGGTCTCTGAGTAAACCAGAAGCAGATGATGGACTCTGGTGCTATAATGAACACCTCAAAAGAAAATCAAAGAAAATGACCTAATGGGGGGATTCAATGTTATTTAATAATAGAGTAATATTACTGAGTGTTTATAATGTACCTAATCATAAAAAACAGCCTTCTTTGACATAGCTACCAGGTTATCCACATTTCAGTTCAATTAACTGGAATTCTACTTGAACAAAAACTCAGCAGCTTTTTCTAAGTTATGCTGTTAGGAGGCAATGAGATGGAAATTTAAACCTCGGGTTGTCCAACTCAAAGGATAGTCCTTGGGTTTATTTTTTATTATTATTTACACATAAGAAAAGAAAAACTACTGGTAGGACACTTGAACATTGGACAAACAGGGAACCTTCTTAACACTCTTGAGTTACCTGTGTAGCCACCAAGTGTTGCTAATATTCAAGAAATTATAATCATGACCATAGGGGTTAACATAGGCCGGATGTTTTACTATCTGGTTACCAGACCCACTGTTAAGCACTTGGCATATATTCTCATTGTCTTGGAGTCTCACAGCCACCTGGGCTGCTTGTACCAATAATATCCCCCATTTTATAGCTGAGGAACATTAAATTGCCCCAGGACACATGCAGTTGGCTTAGCAACAAAATAAGTCAAGTTTAAACCCCAGCTTTCAACTTTGACACTTACTGGTTCTGAGTGCTAGCAGATCTACAGCATGCCCTCAGTCTCCCCAAGGAGGTGTGAGAATACTTTTGGCTCTTTCTACTATTGAAAAGATACATCTCTCTGAAGAATACTTTAGTCTGTGTGGACCCACCTTGGTGCTGGGCACAATTTTGGAAGAGAGAGAGAGAGAGGTTGAGAGAGAGAGTGTGCCTCTGTGGATAGGCAGCAGAGAGAGGAGCAGCCCACAGTTGTTCTCATTAACCAAGGAGGGATGAATTCCCATTGGGCAGTGGGATAACTTTCTCCAAGGCCCCGAGATGAGAGAGACTAGGAGCCAGTGAGAAATAGGGAGTTTTACAGCCTGCTGTCTGCCCGACCCATCTACAAAATGCAAGTTGGCAGACACTCCCCTGATCCAGCTAAGTGGTGCCAAATACAATATCCAAACTGTGCAGCAACACTAGCTGAGCAAACTTAATGCTCTTGCAAACCATTACAGTTTAAAGTGGAATGAAAATTATCCTGGGAACACTTGCTCTGTTACCATGAAATCATCTGTGGTTGACTCACTGAAGGAGGCTTGAAGGTCCCAGAGTTACATGATCAAGATTTATGTTTCAATTTTTGTATCCCTGCTGACCTAAGGTGAGAGAACAGAGTGACAGTAGGTGACATTACAGGGGCCCAAGAGGCCCTTTGTTACGTAATTGGTTTGGGATGGGGTAGCCAAATAGCCAAGCTTATTAAAATTGTTTGATAGAAAGCCAGAAGTGGTTTCTGGGTGAGACCTAAGGAACTCCCTTATTAGTAAAGTGTATAAAGTTCAGTGCTGAGGTTTGGTAACATTTGTTTTGTTGCTCTAAGAATTGTTATGCTCATTTCTGGATTCTTATTTGTTCAAGACCAGTAGTTTCAAGGGAACTCTTTAGTTCATGGGAGCTTCTGAGAGATTCTTACAGGGCATCTTTGGGGACAGGGATGCAGGAATGGGGCTCTAGACAGGCCCCTGTTGCACCCACAACAGCAAGCCCCTTCTCTTCACTGTGTTTTATGAAATGGGGTCCTGTTGGGAAACACCTCTTATTATACCAGTACCCTGGTTTTCTTCTAGAAATCTACCATCCTCTGTCCATATGTCTTGGGTGATTGGACTTCTCTACCAGATGCAGACACAGGGATGTATAAGACTCGGGCTTAACCAATCAGAGTCTCTGATTCACCTCATCTGACAGGTAGTCCAAGAAGGGGCACTAATCTGTAACCTAGGTATGGTGCTATTTATGCTTAGAATGGTGCCTGGCAGGCAGTATACATTTTATAAAACATGAGCTATTGTTTGTGAACCTGGGAGCACAATCTATTGCTCAGTTTTATTAGATCCTAATTTTCCACTTAACGGCCACCCTAAATGCCCTCTATAACTCCCCTCTCTCAAACAAAGACAGCAGCATTTCCTCCTTCTCAAGCTGATTATGTCTCCACCCACTGAAACTCCTATCCAGTTTTCTTGCCTTTCTCCTCTTCTCCTTATTCCCATTCTTTTGCATTAGGGACCTGGTGAAAGCTTGCCTTCTGCTGGACATTACAATACCGCATTGCCCAGTATGATGGACCTCCATCGTTTTGAGGCCCCCTCTGCCTCAAGATAAAATATTCCTTTTGTGGCATCATCTTGCAAGTATAACCAGTTAGGTACAGTACCCACTTCCCTGGCCAAAATTCCAACTCTTTCCAGCATTTTCTTCCCTTCAGTTCACTTCAGTTTTGCCCTCTGCACATTTTCCAAAGCTCCTCCCTCGATCTTTTTATCCCTTAGTTGATGGCCATTAGGATTTCCCTGCCTCACAGAGGCTTACAAGGCAGAGAAAAGCAGAAACCCTTTAAAAAAAGGAGGGGGGGCTCCCTGTGTATTGTAAAAGTTGCAGCTCTCTGGGGATATGATGCTTAACATCCTGAAAACAGAAGAAGGGGGTAGACAAGGAATGCCTTTGAAGATAAGACAATTAAAAGGAGACATGTCTTTGAGCCTGGGAAGGGGAAAGCCAGATAGCCATTCAAGAGCCAGAATCCACTGTCACTTATAGGCCCCACCCCAAGGAGGTGGTAGGATGTAGAAGGGGTGAACTACCTGGCACCCCTGTGGAGGTGACCCTGGGCAAAGGTTCTCCAGCACTGGCAGAATTCTCACACCAAGAGTGGAGCAAGACAGTGGAGAGACTTATAGGACTTTAATAGAACTCCAAGCCTGGATGGTATGAATGTCAGCAGCAACCATGATGAATTAATTGGTGACAGGGCATGAATTTAGCCTCTTGTGTTACCCAAGGAGGGGAGGGCCCCAACATTGACTGACGTTAGCCTTCCTGACATGCTGACTGGTAGGAGCCAGACTTTAATTAAAATAAGACACAGGAAAGAGATGCGGCCTCTCACACAGCTTGTACACTGAAGTGTGCACTAGGGATTGATACCCACATGTTGGCACCTGCAGCTTAGTGCGAGGTACCAATATGTGTGCACATTTCAGCAAAGGTCTGCTTCAGAGAAGGGGCCGACCAGGAGTGTGGATACACAGTGCCTGTCTAAGGTAAGACATCTTCATTGGAGGTCCCAGGATTAGCCTTCAGTGTGTGTAGGAGTGCCAGTAGCCAAAATACATCCTTTTGGGGGGAAAAATCACTTCCCTACCCCCAGAATACTCACCCAACATCATCCATCTGGAATTCTATGAAGCCAAACCCACCAATCAATGTCAAAATCAGATGAGAGGAAACTTTCTGAAGAAACACCCACCTGCCCTCTCATGTCATAGGTGAAAAATGGCTGGCTGTGTTTTCTTTGCTTGTGAACGGGCAAGGAAAAAAAAAAAGGCAGATCATGATGCTTAGTCTCAAGTATCCTCATTTCCAGATGCCTTTATAGTTCCCAAGTTGTCCCATCAAACTGAGTTACAACGCTATTAAAATGCCACACTCAATATTTTTTTTGTCTAATCCCCTAATACGCCAATCCCTGGCTGTCAGCAGACACATCAGGAAACTCCCCTGCCCAGAGGACTTGGTTTGGGTTTGTTTTGGCCAGGGAAAGAAAGCACTGAAGAGAAGGGGAGAGAAGCAGACAGAGCAGCAGGCAGTGGGGAATCACAGGCCTTAATCACTCTGGCGGGCTCCTCAGTGACTGGCCCTTGGGGTCGCTGACAGGCAGGTGGGTGGGGCGGATGAAGTACCATTTTGAAGGAGAGATGTGGCCAGACTGAGAGCGCCTATCAGCCACCAAGGGGAGGAAATGAAACCTGGGAGTCATTCTCAGCTTCTCAGCAAGAAGAGGGGGAAGGTGGCCCTGGGGTGACTCAACCCAGCAGATCCTGCCCAAGGGCAATTATGGAATGCAAATATTTATAAGTCCTGTGGTTGTCTAATGTTCTTCAGAACCCTAACACACACTCTGAGTCCCCAAACCAAGATGAATGAGTTCTGCTTCTTAAATGCCCTGACCATCAAGAATAAAAGGAAAGAAACTGTTAGATAAGGGTCATTTTCTCCATCTTGTGACTATAAATCTGTGTAAACAGGCATTATTTTCTGGTCCTAGTTTCTTCCTAATGGAGGCAGGTGACTTTATATACAGGGAGTTATCAGAGTTCTGGTGACTCTACTCTGCCTACTGTTTATGTTAGGAAGGGATTTGAAGAGGAGCAAGAGGAGGAAGGGAAAAGGAGTAGACATTTCTTTTTTTATTTTTTTATTTTTTGAGTTTTGATTTCTCATCTTTATTTTTTATTTATTTTTTAATAGTTTATTGTCAAATTGGTTTCCTTATAACACCCAGTGCTTCTCCCCACAAGTGCCCCCCACCATGACCATCACCCCCGCCCTTCCTCCCCCTTCCCCTTCAGTCCATGGTTTGTTTTCAGTATTCGGTAGTCTCCCTTGATCTGTGTCCCTCACTCTCCCCTGCTCTCTTTCCCCCTTCCTCTCCCCATGGTCCCTTGCCAGGTCTCTCCTGTTAGACCTATGAATGCAAACATATTAAATGTGTGTTTCTTTTGAGAGAGAGAGAGAGAGTTGGGGAGGTGCAGAGAGAGCGGGAGAGAGAATCCCAAGCAGGCTCCATCCTGTCAGCTCAAAGCATGATGCAGGGCTCGATTTTATGAATCATGAGATCATGACATGAGCTGAAATCAAGAGCCGGATGCCTAACCAATTGAATCTCCCAGGGGCCCCAGGCATAGACATTTCTTCTGCATGTTGTCTCTCACTGCATACCTTCTCTAAAGGCAGAGAATACATTTCAGCCCTGTGCTTCTCCCACATGGTGCCTGGCCCTCTGCCTGACAAATGGGAGTAGGGTGGAGAAGGGTGCCTGGTGGGGTTAAAACAGAGGCCAGGTGGCGGTGCTCTGTGGGAAAATACAGCCAGCCTCCTTGATGTCACTGGCTTTCCTCTGAGCACCATGTTTCCTTTTTGTGAAAGGAAATATGGAATATTTTAAATATTTTTTAATATTTATTTTTGAGAGAGAGACTGAGCACAAACTGAAGAGGGCAGCAAGAGAGGGAGACACAGAACCTAAAGCAAACTCAAGGCTCTGAGCTGTTAGCACAGAGCCTAATGTGGGGCTTGAGCTCATGAACCATGAGATCATGACCTAAGTGGAAGTTGGATGCTTAAGCAACTGAGCCACCCAAGTGCCCCCAAGAAATACAGAATATTAAGAAGTCTGAATAATTAAGGATTTATCAAAAGAACAAATATTATCCATATTAGAGAGCATGTGGCTAAAAACTACAGGAATTAATAATGTCGCTAGCTGGTATTCTGAAATTACTAGGATATTTCTTTTCTGATCAAAGGGAAATGGAGAAGGAACTGAAAAACCACCCAGGAGTCTTGAGTAGGAAGCCTGAATGTGCAGCAGGAGCTTACCTGTTGTGTCCCCAAGTGGGGAGGAGATGAAATGAAAGCTGGGGAAAATATCTCCCTGGAACATCTGGCCACACAAAGGGAAAATATGACAAACTGTAGCTCCTTCAGAAGCTACCAATACAAAAATATTAAATGCTGTGAGTAACTGAAATCCCTTCCCAAGCTCATTGACAAGGTGAAGAATGGGTGATTGTCTGTCATATGCTGTAATTGTAATAATTGCTTGTGGCAATTAGGCCACCACATCCTGTCCACCACATCTCCCCTAAGGTCTCAGACAGCAGTGCTGTCTTGCTAGCCTGACCTCTAACTTGCCTTGCATATTGATGCACTCAGACCCAGTACACATTTGAAACTATATAATCATAAAATAAGAGAAGTTGGGATAATTGAGAATCAGAGTCAGGAAAAGTTATATGAGCCGAGTCAGACTGCTTAAAAAAAGACAAAATCTCAGGATGGACAGCCAAGCAGTTAGCTGGCTTGATGGGATCCAAGGATAATGTTTGACTCAAGAAGTGGCTTAAGTATGGTCCTGGACCAACACCGTCAGCATCAGCTGGGAAATGGGATAGAAATGCAAATTAACAAGTCCCTTGGCCCCAGCTCCCCTCTGGATCATAAACTCTGAGGGTGGAGCTCACAGTGTGTGCTTCACCAAACCCTCCTCACCCCCAGCGATTTGGACACCAGCTGATGTCTGAGAATCAGTGGACCACACAACTGAGGAAGGAATACCACACAACTTCTCTTCCCTGAGAATGTGACCTTATGCGCTTCTGGGGACCTTGTTCTAGTGATCATTCTTGTGTTAATCAGACCAACACTTCTCTTTAGAAAGTGTCTTCAGAGACTAGGACCAGAGTGGATCTTGTTTATTCATTTGCTTCCTCCTTTGGACGGTTCTTTCCAAAAAGCCAAATCACGCATGTCTTTTATCAGGTTTTCAAACTCAAATTCAACCTCAGAGGACAAAGCTTTCACATTGAGGGTGTTCAAAAGAATGTGCTTAGGGTGATTATCTCAGACATGTTTGCTGTGATTTTGAGCTCATTGTGCCCCTGTCTTTTCTCACTATTTTTTTTATTATTTTTTTCTTTTTTCTTTTTTTAAATAGTTTATTGTCAAATTGGTTTCCATATAACACCCGGTGCTCTTCCCCACAAGTTCCCTCCTCCAACACCACCACTTTTTTTTCCCCCTCTCCCTCTCCCTCCCCCTTCAACCCTTGGTTCATTTTCAGTATTCAATAGTCTCTCAGGTTTTGCATCCCTCTCTCTCCCCAACCCTCTACTATTTTTTAAATATAGCACACATCTGGAACAGTCTGAGAATGTGGCTTTTCTAGATAGGATAAGGCCCAAGTACAGAAAAACAAAGGGTAAACTGATAGACCACAGGAGACAACAGATTGTAGGTCAGAGGCCATAAGCAACAAGAAATAGATGGATAAAGTTTCCAGGGCTGCTCAACTTGCATGATTTGGATTCAAAGGTATTTTGACAGTGATGGGTCATGAAACAGCTGCTGCATCCCAACAGAGATAAAGCAGTGCAGTGGGGGCAAAATACCACTGAGAGCTAATGGAGTAGTGTGGGGAGCAAGATATCACCCAGGCTAATTCTGCAAAATTCCACTCCAGCTTTCCCAGTTGGCCATTACAGTGTTTTCCAGTGAAATGTAACCTTGTGCATAAATAATGTATGGGAAATATTGAGACTGTAATGACCTAATGCATCCCATACCACGGGAGTGGGGCGGTATGGCTGGATTTAAACATAATTCAGAGATGTTTGCACAAAGCTTCCATTAAAGCAATCATAATTGCCAATTTTTTTCCTTATGTGGCTGCCCCTCTCCATTCTTGTAATAGTCTAAGTATCGAGAAGGGCAAAAAAAACAGGCACCTGCATGGCTCAGAAGGTTAAGCATCTGACTCTTTAACTTTGGCTCAGGTCATGATGTCACAGTTTATGAGTTTGAGTCCTGCATTGGGACTCTTGGGTTTCTGCCTTCCTCTCTCTCTGCCCTCCTCTGCCTGGTCTCCGTCTTTCTCAAAATAAATGAAAATAAAAACTTAAATAAAAGAAAGAAAAAGAAGAAAAAGAAGGACAAAGGAAGAGGTTTATGTTCTGATATTGATTAGAGGCTTTAATTAATTTCTTTGATAGTCCAAGATTTACACATTGACCAAAACTTCCAGTAATATAAATTATGTATAGCCCATGTCCCTGTTTCTCATTGTGGAATGTTCTTAGTAAATGTTATTCTAAATCAATTTCTTAGGGAAGTAGAATTTTTGCAAAAAGAAACAGCCCAAAAGCCATTGTTAACACCTCATTCTATTCCACCTTGAGTAACCTTGGCCAGGATTAGTAAAGAGAACAAATGCACAAATCTGCCTGTCTGAATGCTTAGATACTGAATTGGTAGGGAATGCATTCAGCTCAACAGATAGCAAACTGATATTCATTTAAACACATAAAGATATGTTTGTCTCTCATCTCCATTCACAGAAAAGCAATTTGCAGTTAGACGTTGCCTTCAAGGATTTAGATATTTCTTTCTCCACCATTTTTGGCTTTTGCCTTGTGGCTGCATGATAACTGTACCCCCAACATTGCATCTGTGTCTCAGGCAAAAGAAGAGACCATCCCAGCAAACTTCTGGTTACGCCTCATTGCCAGAACTGTCACATGGCCATATCTGGCTGGAAGGGAGACTAGAAAATCAGGGTTTTAGCATTGTAGACCTCTGAAGGAGAAATAGAAAATGGGTCAATGGATCTAGAGTATATTATTACAGACATCACAGTAAATAACAGAACTCTGGATTAATAGGTCCTAACATGTTTCAGCAAACATCATCAAGGGCTTTCTCAGGTTATAGGTTCCTATAAGCAACTAATCATGATACAATGTGAGACAGATTCAATGCCAGGTGTGTAATTAGAGCCTTGTGTTTTGCTAGAAGGATGCAGGGAAGTGCCAGTGCTTGTCAGGCTGTAATGGGAGTTTATTAAAATTCAGTGGGTCCAGGGTAGGACCTGAGATTCTGCATTTACAGCAGGCTCTGAGGAGACACCAGTGCAGGTCACATTTAAGCAGGGTCTAACATAAGTAGGAATTCACCAAGTGGTGAAAGAGAAGTGGGCACTTAAGACTAGGGAATGGTGTGCAAAATGCATGTGCACACCCTCATTTATGCAGTCGTTTGCCATACTATATGTACACGTGTGTATGTATACATATATACACATATACACATACATATATATATACACATTACATAGGTAAGTAGTTTGAAGACACATATAATAAGTAAATATTATATATTTAACCAACTATTCCACATAGTCGTGGTGAGTAAGTGTTCAGGCAAATTCTGAGCTATTGAAGCACCTTACCACACTCTTCTGATTCAGTACATTGTTTTCTTGTTTGTTTCTGTGACCTTTCCTTTAGTCATTCATGTTGTAATCTGTGAAGCAGGTTTGGCGCATTATGACTGTTGAAAGACTTGCAGTATTATTAGTCCTGAAGCTGTCCAAGCAAACAAAGAAAGGGTACCAAGTAAGATCTTAAAAGGTGAGCTCCACTTCTTGAGTCACATTAAGAACTGGTCAAGGGGACAAACTATATAGATCATCTCTTAAATGTTATAAAACTAATCATATATAACTGTAGCTTGGGATGATTGACCAAAAATTGTGTGACCCATGGCCTAGTAGAAACTATGACCAGAGGGATGTCATGACTTCAAAGGATTTGAGGAAATCTGAGGCGTCAGTGCCAGTTCATGGTGACAGACATACCTGTCTGGGGAAGACCATGCTGAAATGACCCTGTGTGCAGTCAGTTCAAGTATCATTTCCATTTTCAGAAGCTCATCCCTCACACTAAATGAGGAATGCTATTACGGGGCACATTTAGAGACTAGCAAGTACTCTGGTGTTTTGAAGTACAGGACAAGAGCGGAAGAGTGGTAGTAGATGAGGTTATTCTCATGCCAAAATTAGATCCTCTTAGCCATGCTGAGTTCCATCCTGCCCTACAGGCTAGGGGGAACCATCAGAGTTCTTAGACAATGGAAAATCAAAGTCACATTTGAGCTTTAGAGGGATAACTTCATTGACTATTCAGTGGGTAGATGTGGGGAAAGTAGAGCAGCTACTCTATTAGGAGTTAGGGAAGAAGTACCAGGAAAGATGAGACCCTGAACCTGAGCAGTGACCATAGCAAGTGAGAAAAGGAACAAGATACAATAGTCAGGTCAAAGGTAGGCTCAATAGCCCAGACTAAACTTTAAGGTGTGGGGCTTAGGGAAAAAGAGAAAGATGACTTTGAGACCAGAGTAGCACTGTGTACTTGCATAATGTATTTTTTTTGTTTGTTTACATTTGAAGTCTTGCAGTCGTTCACAGTCCCTTTATACCCATCTGCCTTATTCCTGGCCACGTGCCCAGACTGAAAACTTTTGAAATGGAACACGAGAGGTTTTGGCTTGGCCAACAGGATGAATGTTAGTGCCTCTAACTGAGAGAGTTAATACAGATCAGGAGCTGGACTGTAGACTAGAGGTAATTCAGTCTATAGCCTTACAAATAAAGAGGAGAGAATGGTTTGGCACTCATAGATTGAGGACTAGCCTGAACCTTGATTCACTTTTTCTGTGACCCTGAGCCAGTACCTTTGGCCTTCCAGTAGCTATAAAGCAGAAGAAAACATCCACCACCCTGTGAATAGCTCCCCAAAGCCACTAGGCTCAAAACACTTACTCTGGCCAGTACACATTAATCAGTGTCCTCCCTCCCTCCATGCAGGCATCTTTACAAGCCTTCATTTCCCTGCACACTCAGCTCTCTAGACTCAAAAAATATGTGTTGATAACCTGACTCAGGGTGCTTCCCCTGAGCCATGTTGCCCTGTGGAATCAAAACTGAGAGGGGGAAAAAATAAGTCAGTGTCTCAAATTTCTCTGGGATCCACCATCCAATTCCCTAGTATGCAAGAATTTTTAGAAAAAGTTCAGTGTTTATTTTCATGGTTGCACTATAGACCTCTGGAAATACCACAGATAACCACAGCACCAATAATTACTTAATTTATTACATTTGTACATGCAGATGGAAAGAAACCAATCTTGGCATAAAGACAACTATAAACAAATGTAAATTACAAATGAGACAGTCAAATTGGAAATGGAAGTCAAAAAGATTCAAAATCTACCTTATTTTTTTTCCATTCCCACGCAGCATTGTTATAAAATCTTTTTATTTTTTATTTCCACTAATATGAAGTCCCTCTTCAGTTAATGAGCTTTTCTTTTTTTTTCCTTATGTATTCAATTAAAAAAAAAACAGGCATGGTTCTAGGCTCTGGGGATGCAAAGATCAAATAAGATCCTGTCGCTAGTCACATTATTATTTAATCCTGTGCCTTGGGCAAAGTTCAGTTGTAAAAAAAATTTGATGAGTAAATGGACTAATTTAACCTATTAAATGCCTCAAACTCTTTTTTGAACAGTGAGGGGTGGGGAGAGTTTATTCTTTTTAATGAGGAATTGTGAATAAACAATACTGAAGATGGAAAAAGACTCAAATTCTATACTTTATATCTTTTGGATTATTCCTTTCGTCCCGGATTATCTCAAATATGTGTTTATTTCCTCATGTTGGAGGATCTTGATTCTGTCAAATGTCTAAATTTAAATATCTAAACTAGAAGCCAAGAGGTAGGCGTTCTTTTCCTTCCAAGGGGCACAGCTATTGTTTCCCTCTACCTGCTAACGAGTAGCCTCAGTAGATTTAGCTAAATTTATGGGCTTCTATTGAAATGAGAGCGGTGAAATCACTGTTTCCAGCTTCCTGAGACTCTAAACCTGGTTCATGTGACTATTCTCACTTAGATCAATGCAAAAACCATCCAACTGGTGTCTATACATCTTTTCTTGCCTCATCCATTCCATTCTCCACACTATGAGCAAAGTTGTCTTTTGAAAGCACAAACTAATTATATTGACCCAGTGCCTGAAATATCCCCATTGCTTTCAGGATAAATACACGAATATGTAATATGGTCTTACACCCAAAAAGATAAACCCATCCCCATGCATCCAGACTCAGCTTGTACCACACTTCTTTTCCCCTGTCATTGGCTGTTAGCGCCCCACATATCTCTGTTTGAAGCAATCGTCATTGGTGTAATTTTTGTTATTTTTAAATTATTTGATGACTTGATAGTCAACAGCAAGAGGGGAGTGACTTTCTCTTATGGCTCCTAGTTATATCCCTACTGGCTAGCTTCAGAGCCTCACACATGAAAGGCATTTAATATATATCCATGGTGGGGCACATGGGGGACTCAGTTGGTTAAGTGTCCAGCTCTTACTTCGGCTCAAGTCATGATCTCATGGTTCGTGAGTTCAAGCCTTGCATTGGGCTCCATGCTGACAGTGCAGGGCCTGAATGGGATCCTGTCTCTCTCCCTGTCTCTCTTTCCCTCCCTACTTTTGCTCTCTCTCTCTCAAAATAAATCAATGAATTTTAGAAAATAGTATATATCCATTGCATAAGTGAAAGAATACATGACCGAATGATCAATTGTTAATTTAATCACCTGGTATTGATTTTAGTCAGAAAATTTATTTCAGGGATGAAAACTCTCTTTTGTTTAATTGTACAGTAGATATTACATTCTAAGTATCTCAAGGCCTCGAGGCTGGATAATCAAAGTGGTCAATTAAAGGATGTGTGTTTCTCCCATTCCAGAAGAATGGAGGGAGAGACAAAATATACTTGTGATCTACTATCTCTGAAATTGTCTGTGACTGTCTGCATTTGAATGAATCTTTACCTCTCTAGAAAGAAAGTTTTGTCTGCTGAAATTATAAACCTTTTCTAGAGTAGATCATTTTACAAATCATGTTGTAGAAAACATTCTTGCTTGCTTCAATTGCATTTATGTATTGGCCCACCTTTCATAGTTCAATGCTTATGATACTAAACATTCTGCTATGAAGATGAGTAAGATACCCAGGAGGAAGTGATGAACTCTGAAACAATACATAGACTAAAGATTGTAATATAAATGTATGCAAGTCCTAAATGAGGAGAGACTGATATGATAGGAGAGTATAGAAACTTATTCTGATGTTTATATGGCCAGAAAATCAAAGAAGTTTATCATACTTGGCCAGATGCTCTTAACACTCAATGAAAAAGAATATCCTTTCTTTTGTGTGTCTAATTAAACATTGCATTCAATTATGGGGCTCAGTTGGGGAAGTGTCTGACTCTGGACTTTGGCTCAGGTCATAATCTCATGGTTTGTGAGTTCAAGCCCTGCAGCGGGTGTGGAGCCTGCTTAGAGTTCTTTCTCTCTCCCTCTCTCTCTGCCCCTCCCCTGCTAGCACCCACTCTTTCTCTCTCGAAATAAATAAATAAACTTGAAAAACAAAACAAAAAATGATTGTATCCTATTAAATTTTTCCCTGAATGAGAACTTGCTTTACTGTTGCTTCCTATGTAACTACTGTCGCTCTGAATGGTTTTCTTCATCTTTGATCTTTGACTCTTGTTACCAACTCTGTCTGTGGCCTTTTCCTTCAAGTAACCTTCCAATAATGAACCTTGCCTACTCTGACACTTCTGCCTCCTGGAACGTGCATAGAACCAGCGGGATGAACTCTTTACCTGTCCTCTTATCTGCCAGTCCCTTCAACCTGATTTGTATATGTTTGACATCTAGGTAGGGAAACAGACATGAGCACAAATCAACTGCAACACCAGCAAAATGAAACAGCATGGTGTGAGAAACCACGGAGCATGTAATTAAGAACATGGGATCTAGAATAAGAAGGCTTGAAATCCTTATTTCATCTCTTATTAGCTGGATGTCATGAACCAAGTTTCTTAACCTCATCAGTAAACTGGTGTAATAATGCTTATCTCTTGAAGTTGTAGCAAGTGTTAAATGAAGAAATTTGTGTGACATGGTTAACATATGTAAGATGGCACAGCCCAGTACATAGTAGGCACACCACATGTGATCATCATGACGGTGATGCAAGGAAGGACCTAAACACCTGTATCAAATGCTGCAGGAAATCAAACCAAGGTATGCCTGATTCTGCTGAACAAGGGGTTCACCGAGAGAAGCATTTGGGCTGGATCTGGGATAGTAGAAGGTAGCCAGAAGGGAGATTGGGAGATTTATTTCAGAGAAAAGAAATATCATAAAGTGAAAATAAAAGGTAGATTTTAAGGCTTAAGAGTCTACAGAAGAAATAAATGATAAGCTAGCTTGGATCTTGGGCTCAGCTATGGATGATAGAGAAGAATCTGAATTAGATCTTGGAGATATTTCCCAGACTGGGTTTCAATTAATGATATAAATTGTGTTAAAGTGATGTGTGTATAAAGCATATGCAATTAACAGCTTGGACTTCATGAGACAGGGAACTTATTAAAGGCTCACCCTCTTCTCTTCAGACATTTATATGGAGACCTCTACGTATTTCACAACTGTGTTTATCACTTACTTCTGTTATTGAAAACTCCTCTTACCATTTTTTTTAATCCAAGTGCATGTTTTCAGAGTCTAACTAAAAATTCAAAGATACAAATCATGATTTCTCTCTTTGCTTAGAGGACACATTGTTCATCTGGGCCTACCTCTTCAAAACTTTACAAAACATGTTTTTGGTCATTACAGTTGAATAGAACATTCTCCTAAAAGCTTGCCTTTTTGTGTCAATGTCTGTCTCTGTCCCCCCACACCATCATATTCTCTTTGTGAGTTCAGCTTCTTTCATGATGGACACCCTCATTTGTGAGACGTTGAGCAATTTGGTATTTTGCTTATGATTGTTTTTAGCCCCACATACTCTATAAATCACCCAATAATTTATATTCCATTACTACCAAGCCAACACTTGAGAAACACAGTTTGCTATTTTATTTTCCTCTCCCATTATTCATCCAGCCCCTCCATATGTATTTTTCTTAGACATAAATCCAGTACTAAAAATACACATCAGTTGAAGGTTCTGCCAAAATACTTTTTGAATGAGTAATACAACTTACCCGAGAGCAGAGAAGTGTGGGGGTCCTAAAATAAATCGCTTTGAAATGAATGAACCAACTTGTCTGGAACCTGACTTCATTAAGACATTATGAATAACTCTGTGGGATCCGAAGTCAGTGGGTTGATACGAGGCTCAGCATACATGACACGTCAGCCTTCAAGAATTGGCATCTCTCCCCAGATGTTGCAAGTTCAGCCAGTGTTCTCGGGGCACAAGCACACCACAGCCCTGTTTTTTTTTTTAATTCTTTCATTTCCTCAATCTTTATAAATTTCATGTGTATTTGTTTACTTATATGTGACATATATGTTACTTATATGTAACATAAGTCTATATCTTCCTTCTGGATTATAATCCCATGCAGGAAGACAGGACTATTCTGTACTGTTTCCCACTGTGTCCCCAGTACTAAACCAGTGCCTTGCACAAGGTAAGTGTTCAGATTTGTTGAACTGATTTCAAACCCAAAGTCCAGTAAAGCTAGACTAACAACTACTTTTTTGCTTGTATGTTTCCTGAGAATAAAATAACAAAGCTGGGTCTGGTTGATGAGTGCCTGCTAGATAGCTAGTACCTTGCTAGCACACTGAAATAGATTTTGCTTCATGCTGTCTAATCCCTGCAACTACTGTGCCTGGTCTATGCTTGCATTGCCTTTGCAGATAAGACCAGTGATGCTCAGAGAGGTTAGCTAACTCGCCCAACGTCCTATAGCTGGAAAACAGAAGACTTAGGGTTTGAACCTGCGACGACTTTATCATAGCTTCCCAAGTTTCTCACTCTGCTACTCCATACCATGTATCCTCTTGACATCATTAGGGTTTAACCCCTTTTGTGTTGATCCTGAATTGAAGCTCAAGAAAGGAGTCGTTGGTTTAAGTGGCTTTCTGCTCCTTTTCTCAGATGTTGCAGAGTTATACAGATGGTCACTCCTCCTCCTATGTCTTATCCCCTCTGGCTACTTCAGTCTTCCACATCCTTTGGGAAGAGCAAATTAAAACCCATCCCTTTAACAATACTCAGCATCTTTCCCAGCTACATTTTCAAGGAAATCTGCCTGGACTCAAACCTCACAGTAAAGCTCCATCATCACATGAGCCCAGATTCTCTCCCTGCTCTTGAAGAATTTTACAGTCTATCTCAACTGTTTGACTAGCTGCTTCAAGAGGGTAAACTCTCCAGCTGAAAGCAAACCAGGAAGGGAAGTGAGCCCTTTGCCTGCCAACTGGCATTCTGGTCTTCTGGATCCCATTCCAAGCTGCTACCTGAGACTTTTCAAGAGCTCTGGAGCCATTCACTTCCTCCAGTGACCCTGCAGTTGTAGCACCATCCATCCAAATAAGGCAGACTGCTTCTTTTATTGATTTGTTTGCTTGCTTGCTTTAAAAAGGTCCCTGAGGGGTGCCTGGGTATCTCATTCAGTTCAGCATTTGATTCTTGATTTTGGGTCAGGTCATGAGCTCATGGTTCTTGAGATTGAGCCCCCTGTCAGGCTCTATGCTGACAGCATGGAGCCTGCTTAGGACTTTCTCTCTCCCTCTCTCTCTGTCCCTCTCCTGGCTGCTCTCACACACATGTGCATGCACACACTCTCTCTCTAAATAAAAAAAATAAACATTAAAAATAAGTCCTTGAGTTCATGTACACATTTTTAAAATTTTATTCTAGAGAGAGCACGTAAGTAGGGGATAGGAGCAGAGAGAGAGAGGGAGAGAGGGAGAGAGGGAGAGAGGGAGAGAGGGAGAGAGAGAGAGAGAGAGAGAGAGAGAGAGAGAGAGAGAGAGAGAGAGAGAGGGACCCAAGCAGTTTCCATATTCAGTACAGAGTCCAACACAGGGCTCCATTCCATGACCTTGGGATCATGATCTGAGCTGAAATCAGGAGTCAGACTCTCAACTGACTGAGTCACCCATGTGCCCTCAGGTACTTATTTTAAATGTATCTTATTCCATTAGATCACCATTGTGTTTGTTTTGCTTTTTTAGGAGGGAATAAGTGCTGAAGAATTTGAGGAACTTTAAATTAATCACTGAATTTCCTCCACATTGATATTTCACTCCTCTACAATACAAACTCTGAACTATTATTCAAGACACAGCAAATAGAAGTTACTTGTAGCATTCTCTGACTATTTAAAGCAGAGCATTGTCTCCATAAAAGTTTGCAGAAACTCTACAGTGTCACTCGCCACACAAAATAATTATCTATTTCCCTGCTCTTTACACATCACAGACTGTAAATGCCCTGTGGTCAGGCATCATGTCACATTAATTTCATATCCCTTGCCTGTCACCTGGCATTCAGTAGATTCTCAGTAAGTGTGAAATGAATTCTGCATACACACAGGTTTTTCATCCTCTTTTGAAACACTGTGATTGACAGCTCACCCTTTCAAGATCCAGCATCTCTACTGTTGTGCAGATTGATGATAAAATCATTATTCTTTCTTGAATTGGGCTGAGCCCACTGTCTCTAGCACTTCCAACGTTGGTCCTGGTTTTGCCTTCTGGGTCTACCCAGCTGAAGCGCTCTCCTCTTCAAATATTTGAAGACGGTTGATGTGCCCCCTTCAGGCTGGTATCCCACCTGCCTCTGCTGAGGGCCTTCAGAGGACAGCTTCTGAAAATTAGCCATCCTGGTTCCTCTGAAAGAGGGCGCCGCGCCATGTCCCAAACATGGTAGCAGCCCCGAATGCTATGAGACTCTACTGAGCTGGATGACATATTTTTTTGCCAATAGCTCCAATAACATGACATTTTTCAGTATCATACCAATTCTCTCACAATTTTTTTTTTACCATAGGTAGGTCAGATGTCTAATTAATGCTGCTGTAATTCATTTTATAACCTTAAAAGTAAAACTTCATATTTGCCAGTGTCCAAGATGTTTGGGATCTCAGGGTGCTTAGGTACAGAACACTAAACTGAGTACAGTCATGTATTTTGGTAGTTAACTTACACGCTATTTATGTAGCTAACTGATACCCTCTTTACTGATAAGCCTATGAATAATTAGGTTTTAAATAGTTGCATTCTGAGTACATTTCCAGGTATGTGCTGGCCTTCGCTCAGTACTCTGGGTAGGTGCCAACAAATAATAACAACAATAGCAGCGGCTAGGCTTTTGGGCCCTGAACCTGCCAGGCTCTGTGTTGAACATTTTAACATGCTTGTCAGCTAAGATGGGCTAGGTCTGCATGATGACAAACAACTCCAAGTTCTCAGTGGTTTTATCAACACGTATTTTTTTTTTAGCTCACTCTGTGTCCACTGTGGGAGAGGAGGGGTAGAATCTTGCTTAACCTAGTCACTGGAGAGTCGGTTGAATGGAAGTTCTTTCTCAACATGTAATTCCTCATCATCATGAGAGAGGAAAGGAAACATGACAACATTTCTTTCCCTTATTGGTTTTCTAAAAGTCCCTTCCCAGAAGTAACACATGCCATTTCTGCTCATATTTCATCATAAAACAAGGTACATAATATACTCATCTGACTTCATTTCTTGAAATTTCTATATCCAGCTTTAGTAGAGTGCCTGACCCAGAGTCACGACCAGGAAACTGTGTGTTGAATGACTGCATGGATGGATGGATTGAGTCTTCAGTTAGGATGACCCTGGTCCAACAAACCCCAGCTCAAAATGGCTTAAGACACAAAAAAACGTATCATCTCACATACTAAGAATTTCAGTGGGCAGCTCCATTATTGAGTGAGTCTGAGGTTTGGGGAAGTCACGAAGGTCCCAGATCCTTTCATCTCTCTGCTCTGCCATCCCCCAAGCATGCTCCAGCTGTCTCCCTTTCTCATGGTCATATGGTGGCTACAGCAGTTCATCAAGCGTATCCAATGACAACAGGACCTGAGGAAGAGGAAACCACTTCTTTCGTGGGATCCTCCGTAAGAGAAAGCAGTCCTTTGCCAGAAGCTCTCCCAGCAGATTTCCTGTCATGTGTCTGTGGCCAGAGTGGTATCTATACCAGTTGTTGGCAAGTGGCATGGGGCTGCTCCAATTCCTTTAGTCCAATCAGATCCATCTCCAGCTTTGAGATGGAGTCACTCTCCTCAGAAGTAATGCCTCTGAGGAGGGTGGATCCCTGAATACAGCTGGAGTTTTGTTAACAAGAAAGAAGGAAGGTGTGGATGTTAGGTGGAGCACATAAGAGTCCCCAGATGTCTTCTGATGATGACTGTTTTCACCATCAAGATTTGATCCCTCCAGCTTTCTGGGTCTGTCGGTGGTCTTCTGAGATTCTCTGTCATGTATTTCATCGCCACCCCTACCAACTTCAATAAGAGCAGAAGTTTTTTATGATTGTGTTGGTTGGCCTTGCAAGGGCCAGATTCTTCGTTTTATATAGAATAACATCTTATCAGCTGCATGAAGAAAATTACTGAACATATAGGGAGGCATAAGTCAAATATAATTTCTCCACAGAATCCTTACAGACCCCCACTCTACCAACATTTATATCACCTTCGTTACCACCTCGGCAGGGAGAAATCACTCAGCGATATAATGAGAAGTATTAGAAAAAAAGGCTGGCATGGATTCTCCAGTACATGACCCAGGCCTCCTGACCATGCCTCATGTGTGCTGAGATGAGGTCACCGGCCTCCTTCCAGGCTGTTCTCTAACTTACTGGGATCTCTCCCTAGAATCTGCACCGCAGTTTCATTCTCCATTTCTTCTGCTTCCCTGTCTGACTCCTAATTACTCTGTGTGACACCTGGCACAGTATATACCCTGTTATATTCTTTCATATCACCAGAAGACACCTATTATAGTGCTTATCACACTCTAAGACTTGATTTATTCCCACTCTTTACTTTTTAAGAAAATGTTTATTTATTTTGAGAAAGAGAAAGCAGGGAAGGGGCAAAGAGAGAAGGAAAGAGAGAGAGACTCCCAACCAAGTTCAGTGCTGCCAGTGCAGAGCCTGATGAGGGGCTCGAACCCACAAACCATGATATCATAACATAACGTGAGCCAAAATCAAGAGTCAGACACTTGACCAACTGAGCCACCCAGGCACCCCCAAAATACTTTAGATTAAGTTTTGTTTGTAAGAGCCGAAAACTAGAAACAACCCAAATGTCCATCAACAGGTGAATGGATGAATAAATTGTGGCATATCCACACAAGAGACTAGTATAGTAATGATAATTTATAAAAAAGCAGTAAAAAGGAATAAACCATTGATACATGCAGTGGATGAACTTCAAAATTATTATGCACTGTCAAACAAGGCAGGCAAAAAAAGTATTTTTTACATTAAATTCTGAAAAATGCAAACTAATATGTACTGACAGAAAGCAAAACAATGACTGCTTGAGCATGAGGTATAGAAGGAGAAAT
This sequence comes from Suricata suricatta, assembly GCF_006229205.1. Classification (NCBI taxonomy): domain Eukaryota; kingdom Metazoa; phylum Chordata; class Mammalia; order Carnivora; family Herpestidae; genus Suricata; species Suricata suricatta. Next base: position 33,390,258 of record NC_043705.1, on the reverse strand, counting down.
GGATTTTAAAGGAGCCTGAAAAGGAAGTGATAGATGTGTTCTTTATTCATTATCTTGATTTTGGTGATGGTATGCAATGTGACCAATTTTGACATGGTCAAAATGGACCAAGGTGTGTTTTTAAATACAGGTCATTATAAATATGTGCAGGTTGTCATATTTCAGTATTTCCTTATGGTTGTTTTTAAAAAGCCAGATTTTGTAGGCTTGTGGAAGTCACTGGCACAAAGTTTAAATTAAACTCTAAATACAATGGGAGGCTACTAATGGGTTCTAAATAAAGGGTGTGATTATATATTTTTTTAATTTGTAATATTGTTTTTGAGAGAGAGAGAGAGAGAGAGAGAGAGAGAGAGAGAGAGAGACAGAGTGTGAGCAGGGAAGGGCAGAGAGAAAGGGAGACCCAGAATCTGAAGCAGCCTCCAGGCTCTGAGCTGTCAGCCCAGAGCCCACTGAAAGGCTCAAACCCATGGACCGCAAGATCATAACCTGAGCCTAAGTCTGATGCTTATCTGACTGAGCCACCCAGGTACCTACAGCATTATTAGATGTGATATTTAGTGTGACAGGGGTGCTCAAAGCATGCTTTTTAAATATCTTATGTGACCTATTCTCACACATCTCAAAATAAGGCAGCCACACAGCTCCCAACTAATACTTGCTTCTACTAATTGCTATGACTTTGGATGGGTCAGAGTATTTGCTCTCTTAAATGGGTAGAAAGGTCAAAGCTGGAGTGGGAAATACCACACTGATTTGGGGGCACACTGAATAAGCAATGAGCAGAAAGCATGAAACCAAACATCCTTCTTCCCACAGTAGATCCAGGAAGAGCTGACTAGCAAAGCAGCAGAGCCCATCCAAGGTACTTCCTACGCAAACTCTACAGTATAATACATCCTCTTTCTCATTGTTCTTTGAGAAGAAATGACACACCCAGGAGACTTGAGGAAGCGTTCCAGCCCTTTCTCAGAGGATGAGAAAGGAGCCAGGCAATATTAGATCAGGAAGTCTGATGGTGATCATCAGTGAGGATCCTAAGAGATTAATAAGGAATAAGGTAGCCTTCCCTGTGGCTTAAGCTGGCTATTTTGCATCTCAGAGCCTCAGCAGCCATCTTCTTAGAAGGTGAAGCACCTCTTCAGGTGATGGAACATCTGAGATAATCCAAAAACTGGGATTTGATAAGTCCTCATTCTGAAATCATTACCCTACTGCCCACAGCTTGTTTAGGGCTCAAGTTTAACCATTAATGGCTAAGGGGTAAGAAGAAAAGAAAGACCGACTCTTTGTCAACTATAACTTGTTTCTAAGGTACTTTAAAGCTCTTGAAGAAGCACTTTTGAACTATCTTAAACTTACTAAGTTGTCGCTGACAGAACCTTTTTCTAACACCCAATGACTAGCAGATTGCTCTGGTGGAGGTAGAAATTTTACACTTTATTTTATCACTCACTTCATCGTGACACTGTATAAACATTCTGACCAAACCAAGTATGTTGTCAGTGCTGGGAAATGCCTCTTACCTCCCACTCTGACAGGAAGTCACCACTGTTGGTTTAGCTAATAGAATTTCTTAAAAGTTCCTTTGACACAGCCCCTGGAAGTTGTTACTTTATTCTCCTCTTGTTTTAAAGAGTGAGACCTTCTTTCAGAATGGTCACATTCAGGCACCTGTATGAAGTGTCTGCCACGGGCAGGCCTGGAAGGACTCAGGGAGGTGTGCTTTCTGGCTAGAGGTGCGAGGGCCCTCACGGCGCGGGGGTCTCGGCTTGTGAATGGTGGTTGATATACTGCAGAACTGGTGAAATTGCCTTGCTCTCCATGTCTGAATGATAAAGGACAAAGAGCTGTTTTCAAGGGGGGCCTACTTTTGCGCTAAATACAAATCTAATGGAGCGAGAGGGCTTTTCTAGAATTGACTTCAAGCACAGGAAATAAAAATTAAAACCTAGTTGCCTCCAGAATTGTTAGAATCAGGAATTGTGACCAGTGGTAGTACTGTCTCCCTAAGGTTATGAATTCTAAAGATGAAGGGAGGCCTCAACGCTGTTCTCTGTTCAATTCCCGACAGACATTTTGTTCCTAGGAAAACAGAGACATAGATGCAGCTGCTGAAAAAAGTCAAAGACTTCCCTTGGGCTGGTTACCGAAGTCCTTCTTCCTCCTCTCCCTCCCTAGGAGATTGGGATACAAGAGAAGTTAATTAACATAGATTTTTCTCTGGCTTCTATAAAAATACACTCAGAAAATGGGAAACTAAGTTTTGTGGACTCCTGAGTCATTCTCTGGTGCATAAACACGAAAACAGGAGGTTCATAACAGCAGGGATTGGTATTATTCCTGACTACATCCCCAGTGCCCGGTACCTCACAGATGCTCAGTAAATATTTTTGACCAAAATCAAGAAAATAGATATTCCAGCTTGTGTAAAGCCAGGCAAGAGAACATGAATTTCTTGAAATGTGTAAGAAATAGGAGTCACTTCTGAGAAGTAATAGGAGAAAGAAATTTTATTTTACATCTTTTTCCATGTTTAAATTTTTTACTGTGAGTTTGAATCATCTTTATAATTAGGGTGAAAGACCAGGAGTTAAAAATAAATCACTCTTTGATTCCTTTTGAGAAATAGAAGCAAAAAAAGAAAACTAAAGGCAGGGGGCAGGGGGCGCCTCCTCGGTGGTTCCATCAGTTAAACGTCCAACTCTTGATTTCAGCTCAGGTCATGGTTTCATGGTTTGTAAGTTCAAGCCTGGGGCTTGGGATTCTCTCTCTCACTTTCTCTGCCCTTCCCCCTACCTCAAAAAATCAATCAATCAATCAATCAATCAATAAACTTTAAAAAAAAAAGAAGCAGCAGCTTGGTCCCCTTCAACCTGAACAGCAGCCTTGCCTCTGGGAGGATTAAGTTCAGTCTTTGAGGAGTGAGTCTCACGGGGTGTGTTTGTCTCAGTTCCTGTAGTTCCTAATCCCTGATGAAATACTGAAGAGAGCTAGTTTGAGGGATATTTTTTAAAAAAATTTTTATTGCTTTTTATTTATTTTTGAGAGACAGAGAGAGACAGTGCGAGCAGGGGAGGGTCAGAGAGAGAGGAAGACACAGAATCTGAAGCAGGCTCTGAGCTGGCTGTCAGCACAGAGCCCAACTCGGGGCTCAAACCCACGAGCTATGAGATCATGACCTGAGCTGAAGCCGGACACTTAACCGACTGAGCCACCCAGGCGCCCCTGAGGGATATTTTGGAGTTACAGAGATAAAATAAAAAGACCAAAGATGTTTAGCATAAATAGGGGCGAATCTGGAGGCAGACTGACAGAGTTTGAGCCTTGCTCCTTTGTTACTAGCTGGGCAGTTACCCTTCAGCAGTTAAACTTGCTAGGCCTCAGTCTCCTCCTCTGTGAAATAGAGATCATAGTGCCTGGCTCCTAAGGTTGCTATGAAGTCAGAGACAGTGGATACTATCAGGCACCTAGAATGACGTCTCATCCAGTAATCCACTCAGTGTGCTTTTATTAATGCAGAGGAAAAAATGCTTTTATTAATGCACAGGGAAAAAATGAAGGTAAAAAACACCATGTATATTGATGATGTAAATTCATATGCATCAGCCTGTCTGGGTTCTTTTATGAGAATACAGAAAATAATACCCTTTTTCTTTCCTTTTGTGCATATTAAATTCTTCTCGATTTGACATAGGTACAAGTTCATTTTTCAACTGGTAGGTAGATGGACAGCCCCACAGGTGAAAAATAAAAGATCCAATGGTGAAATTGGAGTCTTTGCATCGAAGTGAGCATTGAAATGTCTTCTCCTTTTACCTCAAAGCAGACACATGTAAGAGGAAAGACCAGGAAGCAAAAATCCAAGCACGAAAAAAGTGACGACACTCCCATTGTGCATACAAATGACTTCGGCTGTGTTTTGTGAACACGCCTGTTTGTTCACTGAAAGGCAGATAATAATACAGATTTCAAAAGAAATGTCAGGGCTTACTCTAAATGTGGGTGGCTGGGTAGATTTCAGAGCCTACAGCTCACTTTCTATGATCTGCCCACTTAGAGTAATTTGAAGTCCTGGCCCAGTTTCCAGGATGGCCTCCTAAAGGAGGAAACCAGGAAGGAAGTGGGCTCGTCCACCCCTCATCCTGAGCCATTCCCCTCCATGCTTTCCCCGCTGCCCCTCTCTTAACCATACCTCTTCCATCTGTTCTTCTCCCCCTCAGGGAATGTGACCCTGGCAAGTCTTTGACTCATCCTTCCCCTCACTTCCCATTGGAAAGCATCTACTCCCCCTAAAGTAAAATAAACATTATGGGTCAAATCAATCCAAATGACTTGACAATCAAACTCTCCCCCCTATCTTCACTGAGTATCAGTTTTGGCTTTCCATGCGGCTGTTTTCTTTGGATGCTAATCAGAAACACATTTCTACTGTGGCTCAGACTTAGGGAGGAATATTTTAATCTTGTTTTTTTTTCCCCTCTCGCTATATCTTTCATCACGGATTGTTTGGCTTTTCTTTGATTCCTTCCAAGCAGAGACTTATTTGGATTATGATATATCATGTCCTGAATGATTAAAATTGTCTGGCAGATCGGTGTCCCCATCTTGTCCCATTCCCAGCTGCCGTTCCCGGCAGCCCCTTCCCCACCCCTCCCCTGTCTGCCAGAGGTGAGTGAGGTGCAGCCCCAGAGCGCCCCTGAGTAACCACACAGTCTGAATTTACCCTTCGCCCAGAAGCTCCTGCTGCCCCACTGGGACTGAATAACCAGTGTGTTCACTTAGCGGCTGCCCCAGAGAGAAAGAAAAAGGAAGGCTGTCAGTGTGCAGAGCAAGAGCTGCTTAAGCAAGCCACGGAGGGTTCGTTCTTTACCCAGCTGGAGGTGAGTTGGCCGGAAGTTCATCTTTGCTTCTCCATTAAACCAGTAAACATCCCCATGAAATCAGAAGTTCTTGGACTTTTAGCCTCTAAAGAAATTACAAGATAACATCAAGACATAACTGGGGACTTTCTAAACACTTTACGTAGATTAATTCATTCAGTCCTCACAACAGACCCTATGGAGTAGGTGGCATTATCACCTCCTGTTTTACAGGTGAAGAAACAGAGGCTCAGAGTCATTAAGTAACCTGTCCAAGGTCACTCAGTAGTAAGCCAAGGGAGAACAAGTAGCGCACCAATTGAATCTCTTCTGACGTCGCCCACCTGAGCCCCATGCTAGTGAGACTGGCAGTGTTGTGCCTTCCCTGTTCCCTGCACACACTCCGCTCCCACCATTCCTACAGCGGCCCTGCTCTTCTCCATTTGTGCAGCATCTCTCCCTCCTGGTCCTGTCATACTGGCCTGTAGATTCCCAGTGCCTAGCATATCCCTGGCACTGAATCCCACTGCAGATGGCTTTCTTACTTTATTAAAAATTTTTTAATGTTTATTTTTATTTTTAAAAGAGAGACAGAACATGAGCAGAGGAAGGACAGAGAGAGAGAGAGACATACAGAATCTGAAGCAGGCTCCAGGCGCTCAGCTGTCAGCACAGAACCCGATACGGGGCTTGAACCCACGAACTATGAGATCGTGACTTGAGTCAAAGTTGGATGCTTCACCAACTGAGCTATCTTGGTGGCCGTCTTCTCTGATTTCAGTTCTGATCACTGGGTAGCAACTCCGAGGAATGTTACATTGAGGATGCTTCTACGGAAGTCTGCAATCACTAGGGAAGGATTGATTAGCCATGGCTGTCTCGGGAAGGAGGGTGGCCATACCACACCCCTTATTTACTGTCCCTTGTTCCAGGGATAAGAACAATGGACACTAAGTTTGTTTGGTTAGTCTGTGACCATTTTGAGTATTTTGAGTAATTTTGAGTAATCCTGTGTCCCGTAGATGCGAGAATGTTTTTCCCATAAACCCAAATGCTTTCAGAATTACTGCTGGACCATGATTCTAACCACACTGTCTGAGGAAAGAATTAACATTCTTACAAGTCCTTTTGATTATGATACTTGGGAATATCAGTCTTTGGAAATTCTACCAAACTGTAGCAAATCAGAAAAAGACGAGGCAGGGATATGGACAGAGATTTGAGAGTTTTTGTTCATGGCTAGATTTAGACGCCAGGGTAAGAGATGAGTGCAGAGAAAGGAGGCAGATCCCTGAGGCAAGTGTTAGACACACAGGTAGGAGGAAAGTCTGGAAGGAAAGGGGAAGAGAAAGAGATTGGAGAACTTTAAGGCCAGTGCTCACCCAGTCCAAGTGCTGAGGAGAGTGGTACTGGGGCCCAGAATGAAGAGACCAGTCAGAAGCAGCACTGCAGCAAGCACCAAGCAGGAGAGAGTGCAGGCATTGTCTATAAAGAATTTAAAAATAACATAACCAAATGCAAGTTCATTGCCTTTTATTAGCACCATGCACTGGCAATTCTACACAATGCCAGTGAGAAAATAGTCTTCCACTCCAAAATCTCCTGTTGACCTAAGTCGTAATCCATTATTGCAGTTCCTGTTGAGTTTTGACAATATATGTGTAAAACTCACGTTAGCAGACTTTGATTTTCTATCGATAATGAATGCCTTTGTAACAGTTTAGAATTATTTGAGTATGCTTCAGGCTCAGGATGTCTCCAAACCCTTACTACCATATATTTCTTAGTTGAAATAGAAGATGGAAAAATTGTAAATGATAATACAGGGGTCAGAACAATGGAGAAATACAATTTGAGTTACTTCACCTCTGTCATTCTCTGTAAACACCTGACATTTTTTGTATTTAAAGTTATTTGGTGGGACAACCACTGGGAGTCTGCTGGAACTGTCCCCAAATAAACAAAGACACGGGCATTATTACAGTTTCTGAAGTTTGCTATAAAGTAGGATTTTTATGAAAGTCTGCCAAACAAGTTTCAGAATTTTTCTCTATATCTTTTTCATACAAAAGTAACTTTTCAAATTTTAAAATGTTTAATGTGTTCTTTAATCAACCATAAGAGAGGTTAGATTGACAAATCTACTTATCCATTTACATACTGGAACACCAGTATGTAAAATGAGCCCCTTTGGTAAAATCATTTGCAAATGTATAGAAGTCGAGGAAACAAACTGTGATACTGACATTTATTTCTGTGGCAAACGCATTCATAGGAATGAGTTTCCCTTTTGTTCGAAAAATACACTAATGTAATTAAAATGCATTAGTCCTTTACCTTTTCGTGCATTGTAATACTGTAACTTTTACATTTTTAACTGGCACGAATGTATATAACACTCTATTATCCATAAAACACAATAACAGAAAATGTTTGCCTTCTGCATTTGTCTCCTGGCCACTATTATTCACTTTATTTCATGATTATTGCTGAAAATAGTCCTATTGAGGAAGAAGAGGTTTTCCAGGGTGATCTCCACAGGTATGATAAGTGTGCGGAGAGGGAGGGCGGGGTAGGGGGACCCATGTATCCTGCAGATGCCTGCCTTCCCACCTACAGGGACCCAACACAGGCAGATAAGGTTAATAAAAGAGTGCAGGCTATAGGAAAAAAAGCGTGTGCGGGTAACAGTGTGGCCACAAGGTTGCCAGTACTGCAGGGCTGAGGGTTGGGTGGGAGTTTAAGGAAAAATTCAGTAGAGGGATTGTTATCTAGCTGTGGGAGCTGGGGCGAGCACCAGGGCCACACTTCCTGTCAGGTGGTTAGGTGTGAAAGGCTGTTCTGACCTGTGGTAAAAAATGCACTTTCCTCCACTTACTTAGCTACGAGCCTTGAGCACATTATACAGTGTGACTGGGCCCATTTGGAAAGTGAAACACAGGAGTGATAACAGGACGTGCCTTGTTCTCCTGTCAGGGGGACTCGAGAACAGGGCTTAGGGCATTGCCTAGGCACAAGGAGCATGCTTAGTTAACAGTTGGAGGAACCTTGGAGGAATCTGAGTGACATCAGTCTGTAAAGAGAAAGGAGGGGGTGGGCATTGGGGATTCAGATTCCAATGGATCCAGCCACAGTTCCAGTAGGTAGGCCCTGAACAGAGTTGCCACCGAAGATGGAGATGGAGGGAGGGAGACAGATGTTGTGTAGACAGTCACACGTTCATTCCAAGGTCCAGCTCTTCTAGGAGGTCTACTCCATGCCCCATCAATATCTATCCCGTCTTTCATTTCTTATATAGTGCTGGACACTACCTGACATGGTCTTGCTCACTTATTTGTTTACTATTCTCCCTTCCACCCTGGAATGTAAATTCCTGGAGAACAGCATTTTGACTGTTCTGTCCACCTCTGTGTCTGCAAAGCCTAGAATTCTCCCTGGCCACTGCTCAACAAATATGTGTTAAATGTTGTTATGTTAATATGAATTAAGTGTCAAATTAATGTCATATACCCTCATTACCACATAAATAAAGTGGTGATTTGAGCTCACTTACCGGCAGGGAGAAAGAATCCAGAAGTCGGGGAAAACTTGACAACCCAAGAGCAAGAATTATTAGGAGCCTCAGATCAAAAGCACAGGTGGAAGATGAGAGAGGAGAGGACAGAGAATATTTCTTGCCCTGGATATCAGATTTCATCTAGAGCTGACTAATATCCCTGTAGCTTTCCCTCTCAGACAGCTGGGCTGTGATACTTGTGTGATTAGGCACTTGCTGTAATTAATCATCTTTATAAAATAGCTCAGAGGATTATAGCCAGCAAGTAGCTGTTCAACCTTGTTAAAGCCCTCACAGGCTTTCCTTTATGTGCTGGTTTGCTCCCTAAAATAAGCAAAATTGATCTGAGTCTTTTAGCAACTCTAAAAGACTCAGGAGTTGTTTGTGTGAACCTTGTTTAGAAAGCTCTGTACACACATGGAAAGAAGCTTTGGGCTGAGATAAAACAGCTCATCTAAACATAGTCAGCAAAGTGAGTATTTGAATCTTCCGAAGGGGTTTAACAGAAAAGAAAATGTCCACCTACAGGTAGGAAATTACATGTAAGGAAGGACTAGCAGAAAGTTAGTTAGAGTTTCTCCCTGCCTTCTGAGTTTTAACACCAGTGAGTACACACCATGAAGCCCAGCATATGCCTATGGTGAGGGCGACACAGTTTACTCTGTATTTAAATATGCACATAGAGATGGTACCTTTCCTGTGACATTTATCTTTAATATAGTCATTTATCTTTGGAAAGGAGTCTTATTGGAACACTTGGCGAATATGAAAATCAGTCCTTGATGGCCATTGATGTAGAAATGAATAAAATCCTGGGATCTGCAGCAAACTGCATGATAAACAATAGAACCAAAACTATAAAAGTGATCAAAAGATCTTTTTCCAGATTTGGGCAGTGATAAAGGATATAATTTAAATTTGTTTTTTGTGTAATTATTATTTGTAGTGAAATCCAATAATTTGATAAACAATAGAAGTGTCATGAGTGCTTTCTTTGAAAAGGTAGCAAAGAAGATATTTGAATAAGATGTCATCCCAATCCCATCAGGAGCCTCACAGAGCCATCTCTGATACAAAGGATCTGGATTTCATTTGCCTTTTTTCACATTATAATATCATTTTTTTACATTTGTTTAAACTGACATAACTATATATATGAAACACAGCATAAAACGTTCACTTTCTGCCTTTCTTTATTCCCAATTCCATCTAATGAGCTTGTTTGTCACCAGTGAGAATTCAGGGATGGAAGAAGTTTGACCATATTGGAAAACAAGTATCTTGGAAACCCTCTTTGCCAATATTTGCACTTATTCATTGAACCAACATTTATCAAGCTCCCTTCCTGTGTGAGGCATTTTTGTAGACCCTGAGGATGGAGAAACCATTATGGTGAAGACTCTGTGCTCCTGGATAAGCTCATTGAGGAAAAAAAGGTAGATAGAGAAGACAGGAAAGCTGAGTATGGAGCAATGCAGCACATTGAGAACCTGGCAGAACAATAGAAACAAAGCTAAGAGACTAAGGAGCACCTTGTGTGACAGGAGGAACATAAGAGGAGCTTTGCATCATGAGAGCTTTCAAGATCCTGGCTTCCAGAAGAAGGGCATGGTCACTGGGGGAGCAACTGCTATAAGCAGTCGGTAGAGACTGACTACAGGGAAGGCAAAGAATTGGATTTGGTAGAATTCCAGTAGGCAAAGATGTTGAAAAGAGAAAATTCAGTAGAGTTGTTGAGAATGAAAGCTACTTAAAGGAGAATGAAGAAAGAAATGGGAGGTAAGAACGCAGACGCATTAGTTTCAACAATTTTGATATAAAGGGAATTTTGAAAACAAAGCGAGTCTGGGAATTAAGTGAGTCCACTTGAGAAGATAGTAAGTCACAAGGCCAGTGGTAAAACTGGAGACCCAGAACACCTCTGCTCAGCTCACCTTGAACTCTTTATAGGCGTACAGAAATTGAAGCCTGATGTGTCAGATTTCCAGTTTCTTAAGAAAATCTAGAGTGCCATATATATTTTTTAAATCTTTTATGTTTATTTATTTTTTAGAGAGACGGAGAAAGAGCATGAGCAGGAGAGGGACAGAGAGAAAGGGAGACACAGAATCTGAAGCAGGCTACAGGGCTCTGAGCTGTCAGCACAGAGCCTGAGGCAGGGCTCGAACTCAAAAACTGCGAGATCATGACCTGAGCTGAAGTCAGATGCTTAACTGACTGAGCCACTCAGGCACCCCTAGTGTTTTAATCTGGCATCTATGGGCCCAATGGTTCAACAAATGAAAAGTCCTGATCTAGTGACTAGAACTGTAGGGGGGGTTGGATGCCTGTCATCTGCTCCCAGTTCTGTCTCTTTCTCTTTCTGAGTAATACCACCTCACATACTCACTTTTCTGTATTCTCTCAAGTAGAATAAATGTCAGCCACTTGATTCTTGTCTAAGTTGTACCAAGTAACCGGTTTTACCTTTTCTCAATTGAATTGTTGAGTTGTTTCAATGTTTCAATTAAATATTTGTTAAACCAATGATAAACAAGTAGAAAATCAAAAAGCAATAGCATTTACCTTTTTCCCACCTTTTGGTGGTGAGAACACTCAAGATCTATTCTCTCAGTGAATTTCAAGTACGTAGTGCAGTATTGTCAACTATAGTCACATTGCTGTAGCCCAGTTCTCCAGAACTTACTCATCTTGCACAGCTGACAATGTGTACATCTTGACCAACATTTCCCCATTTCCCCCTTCCCCAGCCCCTGGAAACCACTCTTCTACTCCCTATTTCTGCATATTTGACTAAATTTCGATTCCTCATACAGTATTTATCCTTCTCTGAGTGCTTTATTTCACTTACTGTAAGATCCTCAAGTTTCATTCCTCCATGTTATCACAAGTGGCAGAACTTCCTTATTTTTTAAGGATGAATAATATTTCAGTGTGTGTGTATCTCACATTTTCTTTATCCATTCATCGGTAGATGAACATTTAGCTTGTTTCCCTGTCTTGGCTATTATGACTGGAGGTGAATATCTCACATTCTATGTATATATTGACTCATCAGTTTGTACACCTTAAATACCTATAGTTTTTTATTATCAATTATATCTCAGGACAGCTGGGGGAAAAAGAATGGTGGGAAATCACCCTTAATATATGTACACACTCCATGTAGGTAAGGGCACCTGGGCAGCTGCTGAGCGTTCCAGCAAATTGAAGATGCTCCACTGCTATATCACATCCCCTGCACCATTCTATAACCGTAAATAAGTGTAGTGTTAGGTTAAAAAAAAGCGCAATAATATTTACAGTAGCAGCAAATAAAACATCAAATACCAAAGCATAGAACTTAACAGAAGTTAGGTAAAACCTGCACACAGAAAAACCTACAAAACATTATTAGCAGAAAGTGGAGATGATTTAACAGAAATGAAAAGATAGTCCATGTTCCATGTTTGGAATATTCAAAATGTAAATAATGTCAGTTCTTTCCCAATGGATCTATTGATTCAGTAGCTAGCCTTGAGGTAGTCAATCCCAACCAAAATTCCAGAAGATTTTTCTTGCCAGAGATTTCCTGAAATTTAAATGGAAATGCAAAAGGCAAAGAATGCCAAAGTAGCACTGAAGAGGAGCAAAGTTGGATATCATGATTCATGGTAAAGCTACAATAATTAATCCAGTTATATTTTTATATATTTATTTATACTTATATATTTTTAAATATTATATATTTAAACATGAGAGACAAAACAATAAAGTGCCTATAAGAAAACAGTGGAGAATATCTTCATGATCTTGAGGTAGTCAAAGATTATTAAACAGGACACAAAAAGCCTTAAAGTATCATAAAAGAGGGGCCACCTGCATAGCTCAGTTGGTTAAGCATCTGATTCTTGGTTTCAGCTCAGATCGTGATCTCATGGTTTCATGAGTTCAAGTCCCACATCATGCTCTGTGCTGATGGTGTAGAGCCTGCTTGGGATTCTCAGTCTCCCTTGCTGTCTACCCCTCCCCCACTTACACTGTCTCTGTCCCTTAAAATAAATAAATAAAAGATTGATTAGCTGAATCACATTAAAATAAGAAGTTATATTTATCAAAACCTATCTTTAAGAGAGCAAAAAGGCGAGCCACAGAATGGGAGAATATATTTGCAGTACCTATACTATTTTTTCTTTTATAGTTTATCATCAAGTTGATTTTATATAACACCCAGTGCTCATCCCACCAAGTGCCCTCCTCCATGCCCATCACCTCCTTTCCCCTCTTCCCCACACCTATCAGCCCTCAGTCTGTTCTCAGTATTCAAGAGTCTCTCATGGTTTGCCTCCCTCCCTCTCCCCAACTATTTGTCCCCTTCCCCTCCCCATGGCCCTCTGTTAAATTTCTCCTGTTCCACATATAAGTGAAAACATATGGTATCTGTCCTTCTCTGCCTGACTTATTTCACTTAGTATAACACCCTCAAGTTCCATCCACACTGCTACAAGTGGCGAGGTTTCATTCTTTCTCATTGCCATGTAGTATTCCATTGTATATACCATTTGAACAACATTAGTCATCAGAGAAATGCAAATGAAACTACAGTGAGATACCATTACAGACCCACCAGAATGGCTACAATTTAAGGGACTGATTAATTCCATGTTGCTGGCAAGCATGAAGAGCAACTGAAACTCATATATTGCTTAGAGAACTGTAAATTATAACTACTTGGAAAATATTGGTAGGTCCTACTGATGTTGAACTATACATTGGGAATTTACTCACAAACTACCAATCGCACTTCTATATTCCCAATAGGAACATGCACATGTACACCAAAAGATTCGGTCAAGAACATTAATAAAAACATTGCTTTTCAGAACCCCAAACCCAAATGTCTATTAATGGGAGGATGAACAAATTGTGTTGTATCCATGTAATGCTACTTAGCAAGATAATGAACAGATTTTAACTACATGCAAGGACATGGCCAATTCTCTCAAGCATAACATTGAGCAAAAGAGGCCAGATGCAAGGAAATGCATACTATATAATTTCATCTACATAAAGTCCAAAATCTGGCAAAACTAATCTATGGTCAGTAAAGTCAGGGAAGTGTTTATGGGTAGTGACTGGGAGGGGCTATACGCGTCCTTTGGAATGCTAGTAATACATTCTTCCCTGCTCTTGGTGGGAGTGTTCACATTATGAAAATTCATGCTGTGCACTTACCATCTGTGCACCTTATGTGTGTTCTCATTCAATAAACAGTTTTCTTTTAGAAACACTTAGTGAGCACCTATCATGCTCACATGATAAAAGTGTAGGGAGCATGGCAATAAACAAGAGGAACATTGACCTTATGGGAGTTAGTACTCTGAAGGATTAAATGTAGCTGTTTTAATGCAGAAATGATAGACCATCTTGAAGCTCAAAGACACATGTACAGAAAACCCAAATTTGAAGACGATTCCTTCATCTGGGCATTTGTCAGAAGCTGTGAGCCCTCACTTTTCCTGAGACTGCACTACCCTTTCTTCCTCACCCATTTATATAGACAGGTATTCGGTGCCCCATTCAAATCCTATCCTTCCACATTTCCTCTGGTGGAGGAAATAAAAATTTACACAAATTGCTGTTTTTCGTTTCCATGAATGTTACCTCCTCTAGACTAAATGTTTTGAGAGCAGAGGAGTACTATCATATCCTTTAATCCTTGCCTAGCAGAATACTTGACCTAAAGTAGTTTTCCACAAACATTAGCTGGATGGATGGGTGAATAGATACAAACATACAACTTCTATGTAGGATACTTAACATTCTCTCATCTTACATCTGATATGTCTTAAAAATACACGTGAATAATCCTTCAGTTATTTTCTGGTAGGTCAGTTGATTGAAGGCTGAGAAGAAGGGGTGTCTTCTGGTGAAGGGTTCCTGTCTCATAATTTCAGCACTCCCCACTGTATGAAGTTTGAGTTATCACCATCTCTAGGTGACTCCAAGTGACTCTAACCTATGTGATCTGCTTAGCTACTAGCACCAAGCAACTACATGTATTTAAAGTCAGTACTTTATAGCCCTCAAAATGTGTTTTCTTAACCTGTATTTCTATACTACTAGTTCCTCAGTGTGAGCTTTCATTGCACAGTAAATCAGGGCCATGACAAAAAAGTGAATTAATGACTTGGTGCTAAAAATAACATGGTCTGGGACCTAAGGGTGCAGTCCTCTGACCTTGCAAAACATCTGATAGTCTTGTTTGGAATACTTTTTGGAATCTCTTCCCACAGTAACTTTCCTTACCCCCACCCTGAATGGATCCTTGGCAATCACCTGGTACCACAAGACCCCCTCCTGCTGGTCACTGCTGACTGAAAAATTGGCTGGACACTGGGCACATGCTGAGCCAGAGAGTTTGAAATTAGGATCAAGGGAAAGAGACTTAGTCTTCCCACTTGACCAGTCTTCTAAGGTTCAAGTTTGAGAGCCATGAGCCACCAGGTTTACCATGAGGACTGAGGAACAGCAAAACAATCTATGAAGAGTAAGACTGAGACAGAAATGTGGAGAGAAGCAGAGGAAGAGTTGGAGGAAGGCTGTGGCCTGAGTTCCCTATAGCTTGCCATTTCTAGGTATTCTTAGCCCAGGCTGCGTGTCTGGCTACCAGGTTCCATAAGACAAGATTCTCTCATATAAAAATATTCCTTTGTGTGTAGTTTGAGTTGGTTTTTATAACTTAAACTAGAATATCCTAAATACAATATCTTCATTCTGTTGTTTTTTAAGGGGTTATTAACGACTCCTGAACCTTCTGTTAGGTGCTGCTAAGGTTGATTTATATATGGTAAAGGTTAATCCATGAACATGGCCTACGCCTGTGAAGTGAGAGGTAAAAATCTCCCTCCATTGTCAGTCCCTACATAACTATCCATATCACTTCCTTATAGATCTCCTAAGAAAACTTTGATGAATATACAGGCAGATGCTTTTTTACATAAATAATATCATTTTACAAATGTCCTGCCATCTGTTTTTTTTTAATATGGATGTGTTCCAATGTCAGAAAATATAGGTCTATCTTATTTATAAATTCCTAAATTACGGTTGCAGGGGCCCATGATTTACACATTTTTAAGGTCACTGAATATTGTTTAATTGTTCCTCCCAACCACGAGTCTAACTTTGAAGAAAGGGGTTTTAGAACCTCCTCTAAGTGTAGCCAGAAAGGATGTGGAGTAATGAGTCAGACAAAGCACGGAAATACTGAAGTGTGAAAGGGAATACAGTTTTGTGTGACAGAAACCAAAAAGATGTTCGATTGTTCCTCATCTGATAAAACCAAGGCCGCTGAGTTCTTAATGGGCCGTATTGAGTCACTGTGATATAGATTCACATTCACCCACATCCTGCCTGCTGGAGTGAGGCATGCCATCGAAAGCCCAGGCCCTGTGTGGCTGAGAATTCAGGAGCTCAGGAGATACAGAGCAATGGGAACTCTCCCTCTTACCCTCTGCTCCCTTCCGAAAGTTCTTCTGAACAAAATGGGAAAATAGTAAGGATGTCTCCATCATCGGAAGGTTAATATGGCACTTAGTGGTTTAGAAAGCACAATTTTCAGTTCTGATAGGACTCTGGGAAAGCTGAAACTACAATGCTTCTGGTTACAAAACAAGCCTTTAAACAGTGCCACTTAGCTGAAATAGCTGATTTTGACCCCCAAAATAAACCCTTTATTTGTAGCTAGTACAAGCCATTTGTTAAGCAATAATTAGCTTTTCAGTTGGGTATTTGGGAGTCATGGAAACACAGCTCCAGGAACCAGCAGGGATCTATTACGGTTTGAATCCTTCAGGATGCTCTCTCACATTGTTGGGCCAAACCCACCATGCCCGAGGAGAAGGAACTCCGCTTAGCTCAGAGCTTATTGAACATGGGCTCTTAGGAAAGAGATGAGTAAATATTTCTGCTAATCAGTTGAGAAGTCCTAAATTAGCAAAGCTTTCTGTGAAACTTGGACATGTTAGGAAACCCTTATAATTATAGAACTGGTTTTCTGCAACCACTTACTACCCCCCTTGTGCATGTGTGTGCGCACACACACACACACACTCACTCTCTCTCTCTCTCTCTCTCTCTCTCTCTCTCTCTCTCTCTCCAAGTATCAAAGGTCATTCGTACATTTTCTTGTGGTTTGAGTTCTGTTGCCAAATCAGCAGCAGTAAATGTTGGCACACAGGGGCACGCCACATTCTATGTTCGGTAGCCCTAGGCCTCCGTTGGGAAACACAGTTCCCTCAAGTGACAAGGGCTTGCCTTGCAATAATAAATGTTAAAAATAGATGCATACCAGCAAAGGGAACAGCCATGGGAAGTGGGTTTTGGCATTTCCTTTGGTCATATGTGCATCTGTTACCCACCAACTGATTTCTAGAATGTGATTACGGATAGCTTACAGTAACCATTTTACACCAAATATCTAATTAATACAAATGCATGACTCTTCAGAGATACAGATGCAAGCTATGAGGAAGAATGGAAGAAACTATCAGAATGATTCAGACCCTAAAATATAATAAATCAGCATAAGTTACAGGCCTAAATATTCACGGAGTTCGCCTCCCTTCCTTCCTCCCTTATTAATCGACATCCTTTCCATCAGTGATCTCATTCGGAACCACAAAGGTAATGCCATTAGATGCTGGTGACTCCACAGCTCCACCTCCAGGCTTAGACCTCTCCACTGAGCTCAAAACATGTGTACCCACCTGCCATTGACATCTCCAAATGATTGTGCGTAACAAGTGTCTAAAACTTAAAACAGAACTTTGTAGGGTTTTCTCCCCCCAAGAACCGATTTCTTCCGCAAATTTCCCCCAACAGAATAAATGCTGCCATTATTCACTCAGGTGCTCAAGTTTACCCTTGATTCCACTTTTTCCCTCATATCCAGTTCATCAGCAGATTGACCTACATTATTTCATAACCATGAGTCCTCTTCTAGCCCAGGCCTCCATTTCTCACCTAACTGTTAACATATGCCTACTCTGGCTCCCAACAACTCATTCTCTCCTGCCAGAACCCTTTCATGTCTTCCCATCATGCTCAGAATCAAGTGCAAATGGTGTAAGAAGACCTGTAGTTTCCAGCTCCTACCTGCTGGCTGCCCCACTCCATTGAGGCTCTTCTGGTCTTGTTTCTGTTGTTCAAACATATGAAGCTTGTCTCCTAAGGCATCTGTTCCTTCTTCCTGGAATGATCTTCACCCAAATCTCCATAGAGGTAGTTCCCTTTGCCACTGAGGTCTCATTAGAACAACCACCTCCTAAGACCTTCCATGAAGACGCAAATCTATATCACTCCTTCCACCCCTTGGTCCTTATCACATCTGTCACATCACCATTTTTTACTTCCAACATGGTTCCCATCATTACCTGAAATTAATGTTTCTTTTTAACTTTTGTTCTCCATTTAGAAGGTGAATCCTCTGGGGACTAGGGGCTTTGGCTAACTCCTTACTGAATTCCCAGAACCTTGCCTAAGTTGAATGAAACCTTGACTGATTTGTAGACAGGGACAAAGACTTCCTCTGGCAGAATAAGAAGCATCAGTATGCATTTGATTTCTGCCTCAGGTAGGAGTTCTTCAAGTTGTAAAAATGATGGTTCCAGGCAGGGAAACCTGATAAAATGAGGCAATTATGTCCCAAACTGAATGCAACTTACAACTTCATGTTTCCAGACACATAAAGAACCAGAAAGCTCATGATAGATTCGTGTTCTCATTTATTTTGCAAAGATTTGTTGAGAGCCTGCTATATGCAGAGACTGGGGTAGGTATTAAGAACTCAGTAGCAAATGAGACAGTAGGAGCCTCTGCTTTTGTGGAACTCATAGTTTGGTGGAGGAGACATGATTCACAATTAACTACACAAGTAAGTGTTTAATTATTTTGTGATGGGAAATGGTAAGAAAATGCCACAACAGAGAGACCTGTGTACTCTGGAGTCAGAGAAGGAGGCCCTGAGGAAGAGCTGTCATGTTGGGTTGGCACTGAGGCAAACTGGCAGAACTCAGGCCAATCCTTGTTCCTGTCTTGTTTGCCTTCTCCTTCCTGTTTTGCCAATCTCTTCACTAGAAAGGAGGGCATTTCCTCGACACAAGCAGAATGAGGTCTGCACATGACAGTTTGTCCTGTGTGATCTGCCTTGGGAAGCAAGGGGGAATGCAGACGACCCACCTGAGACAGCTCATCCTTGTCCTTGCACATCACTGAAAATCACTATATAGCCAAAAACTTTTCCAGTCGGGAACAGGGCCTCCATGACCATGGAGGACAATATGGAGGACAAGACCTCATTATCTTCCTCAGTGCCTAGCATTTACTCCGAGCTTTGTGTGTCCCAGCTAATGTCCTAAGCATTTACTTTCCTGACCTCTTTCCATCTTCACCACCATTATGATGGCTACAGCCATTCATGTCCCTTTTCATAAGAGAAAAAAACCAGTATACCAAGAATGTAAGCAACTCACCCAAGGTCACATGAGAAAGTGACAAACCCAGAGTTAAAACCCAGGTCTGTTAGTACGTTCTTAGCCACCACTCTTAAGCCTTTTGTCTCTGGTAGCACTCAAACACTGGAAGCTTCTCTACAGCATGCTGATTTACGCATGGGGTTGAATGAGATACGCCTGGGGTCTCGCAATCCCTGAGATAATTTGGAATGGAAGGAGAAGCCTCATTTTTATTCAAAGCTTTGTATTACTTGATTTTACCGGATGTGAACCCTCCAGAGTAAATTGTTTACTGGTTACACTTTGTACTTTCAAGGCACAGTGTACTTTGAAGATAAGACCTTATTTATTCTCAGAAAATTTATTTGAGTCAGAAACCAGTGTGACCGCTTTGCAGATAAGGCAACTGAGGCAGAGGAACAACAAACCAACATGGGCTAAATCTCCTAAATTGTATCAGAAGCCAGTGAGAAACTACAGATCCCATCTCCCATGCTTTAGGCTGGTCCTCCAACATCTCTGTCCTGAGCTTCTGTATTCACAGCGTGAGGGACCTAGGTAAGGGCTTCTCTGCGAACTTCACTTTTCCCTAGATTCACTTTGCCCACTGTCAACTATTGTGGTCCCCAATTAGTTCTGCCCAAGCTCAGCTCCCCATCCAGAGTGCTAAGCGCATCAGCTCCCCAACAGCTAAGTGCAGGTCATGTGGAGCAGCACATGACCCTGCTGCACCCAAAGGGACAGGTGTGGCTTTCCTAAGGAAAACGAAGGTGCCATTAAGCAAAATCCACCTATGCCTGCCCCAAAGGATGTTCTTCGAGGTGCTGGAGAACTTAGACTTTCTCCAAACCTCAATGCAAGAAGCCCCAGGCATGGGTTCAGTAAGGTGAGCAATCCCATGGAACAGGAGGCATGAAAGGGCACTGCAAGGGAACAAAGGAAAATTTGAATTTCAGGATCTTGTTTAGGGCTCAATGGAAGGCTCTGAGGAGCAGAAGCAGACTGTCTGGCTGTTCTGCCACATTTTCTTCTAACTCTTCTTCGCTTCTGCTCCAGAGTCTGCACCAAGTGGCTGTGTTCTCTGACTGTAAAGGGAAGGCTTAGTTTTGGTTTTGGTTTTGAACTTTCCACACAAACTTATTTATAAGTAAGATCCCTTCATTAAGGAAGGAAGGAAAGAAAAGTCTGGACTAATTTAAGGCCACTTAGGTGAGAGGAAACAAATGTGACACACGTCACCAAGCCAGAAAGGCACCGGTGACATTATGGAAGAAAACAGCAGAGGTTATTCCCAGAGGTGCCCAGAGGACTGGTTCAGGCCCTCTAGCATGTGCTTGTCAGTCTGCATAGTGAGTATTTTTAATTAAATTAATTGCCAATATTTAAAGTATTTCATATAAAAAGATTTTGCACTGGGACAATAGGCTAAAATTTATGGGGATCTGTTCCCTCTGGATGCCATCTAAGTTCTCTGTCCTCGACATCTCTTTACACCTACTCTCCACTGAGGTTAGCTGCTAGGCTCCCCAGAGCCATCTGTGGTTTGCAACCCCTGCTCTAGATGTTTCTTCTAAAAGGAGCAGCTGCAGCCACCAGGAATCCCTGTAGATGTTTCTCTCAACTTTCATGCTCACCCTAGAACATGAGCTACTCCTAAAACTGTTATTAGAACCTGAATTAATTATCCTGTTATGCTTTGTCAGCGCTCACTTTGAGGAAGGGAGCTGGAATCAGTCCCCAGAATGGCTGGAGAAAATAAGATCCATTAGAGATGGGGTTTACATTTCACGTAGGCTTCTGCTGTCCGACCCAGGAGTTCAATGTGAACTCTTAAAGGAAGGTGAGTCAGTGTGTGTGGAATGGAATGAGGTCTGCCAGGCAGAGGATGTGGCCAGCTTCTAGTAGATGCCAAAGCCTAGAAGGATAAAGGTGGAAGAAAGGATGTGCTAGCTAAAACTATGAACCCCACAAGGAACTACAGAATCATACAGAAAAGTAACAAGAAAGATATCTGAAGTATCTGTGCCCAAATGAGGGGCTTAACCGTTCTATTTCTTGGTGAGCTTAAGTAATTTTAGAAAGTTAGTAGATACATTTTAGATTGCAGAGGGAATTTTTTCAATAAATGAGTGCTTTCTTCATCTATTTATTGAATACCTACTGTGTGTCAGGCACTGTCCTGGGATTTAGAAAGGCTGAGCATGGAGATGAGCAGGAATTTAGTTTTAACTTGTTATTTTTACTTCTTTAGTTTATCAATCTAAATTTTGGTCTAAGGTTTCTCTAAATTTCTAACATATGACTGTAAACTCCTAGAATAGTAATTTCACGGTTTGAATCAGAGGAGCCTTGGACACAGGTCACAGGTTCATGGTGTGGGAGGAAAACCACCCACTCGGGTCAAAAGTTTTGAGCACCACCCTGTATACATATATTTGCTTATTAATTAGATGCATATAATATATATAGTATAACATATACTATATAATATAGAATTAATATATTTCATATATTGTACAATATATTATAAAATATATATTACTATATTATATAATATAATTATGTAATATATAACATAAATATATAATTATAATTACTTAAGTTAGAGTATTTTTATAAAATTTACAAAGAAATGGACAATTTGAAAAGAACAGAGTTTTAATTTACTTTTCTATTTATTATTATTTTTTATTTCTTTAAAGTTTATTTATTTTTGAGAGTGAGACAGAGAGAGTGGGGAAGAGGAAGAGAGAGAGAATGTCAAGGAGACTCTGCACTGTCAGCACAGAGCCCGAAGTGGGGCTCAAACGCACAAACCATGAGATCATGACCTGAGCAGAAATCAGATGCTTAATGGACTGAGAAACCAAGGTGCCCCGTTATTGACTATTTCTTAAAATAGAAGCCCTACTATTTTCCTGCCACCCTACAGTGAAAGGTGTTGCACACTCTCTGGCGTGTATCACCCCATGGTGAAGCCTGCATGAAGCCACCAGCTCCTAAAAATGTTGTGGAACTTACGGTCAGAGTGCCAGCTGTTCATTTCCACAGGAATTTGGCCGGTCTTCACTGATCGAGTAGGTAGAGGGTAGGTTGTCAGCTCCAAATCCCCCCAACACTGATAAGATCCCAAGTGATCCTCTAATACACTTTACTCACAGAGCGTTCACTGATCTTCCCAAAAAGTAAACCTGTTTAATGGACGCCACTGCTTGCAGTACTTTGGAGGCTGTCCCTGTGTTCAGTCATAAAGCACAGAACCCAGAAATGTCCTTCAAGGCCCTGCGTCTGCGGCCCCATCCCCTCACCTGCCCCATAGCCTCCCCTGGGGGCTCCTTCTTGCCGGAAGGCCCTTCACTCACTTTGCCCCTTGGATGTCACTTCCTCGGCGTCCCTTTCTTGACCTTCTCATCCCAAGTCCAGTCACCCATTAATATTCTCTCATCATATTTCGACTTTTTTCTTTATAGCAGTTATAATAATTTAGAATCACAAATACATTTGTCTTTTTCTGTTTGATGTGTATCTCACCAATAGACTGTAAGCTCTCCAAAGAGAAAGAAGGTGCTTGGGAGATTTGTAGGTACCGTGTGGCCTAGCCGCGTGGATGGCATTTAGCATAACAATGATTTATTAGCAGAAGAAAGGATAGGAAAGAAGGATGAAATGGATTCCTTTATAAATATATAAGGTCAATGTATATGTTTTCAGAGAACTGAGAAAGAACGAGGAACTTGTTAATAGATTCTGGCAAAAAAATGTTGGTGAGCTTCCACATTAATACCTGCCAGTGAGACCAACCCGTAAATCTGTCTGTAACTATAGGAAAAGAAAAAAATAGATCAACTTAAAGTAGACCAGCCATTTTTTTAAGTCATCGAAAGAAGTAGTTCAAGTGTTCTTATGTTCTTGGCTCCTGAGAGATACTAGAAAATAAAAATTTTCAAAAGCTGTCAAAAACAGAATGAATGCACAAACGTTTCAACAAGGTGTAAGAAGCCAAGAAATATTAAATGCTAAAGTTATAAAAACAATATTCAATAATGATAAAACAGTTAAATAAAAATAGGAAAGAAGTGCTACCAAAATAGTAACACATACAAGTCCAATCATAGTAAATATTTATATAAGAATTGCTTTGTATCAGGTACCACTTCAGAAACTTTACATATATTAATTTATTTTATTCTCCTAGCCATCCTTAGAAGATAGGCTCTATTTTTATCCCCATTTTATAGACAAGGGAACTGAGGCACAGTGACTTCACAGTGCACCACCGGTCTTGCAGATAGTAAGTGACAGCCTGGGGGACCTGAGTCCCATCCTCCAAAGGTCTCAAGTATTGTGCTGATACTGCTGCTTTTAACGACATGGAAATATGTACACATACTGTGACATCTATTGTTTCAAAGAACAAATTATTTTCACCGTGGCCCATAGAAGCTTGATTCTTATTTGTATGGTATTTTAAAAGGGCTGTTCATCTTTGAGGTTAACATGTGTGTCTTGAAAAGGGAAGACCAGGGGTGCCTGGGTGGCTCAGTCGGTTAAGCATCTGACTTTGGCTCAGGTCATGATCTCACGGTTTGTGGGTTGGAGCCCCACGTCAGGCTCTGTGCTGACCGCTAGCTCAGAGCCTGGAGCCTGTCTTTAGATCCTGTGACTCCTTCTCTCTCTGACCCTCCCCCGCTCACGCTGTCTCTCTCTCCCAAAAATAAATAAAAACATTAAAAACAAAAAGGGGAAGACCACCCTGACTTTCTAGGGATGGGTGAATGTCACCCAATATTATAAAGGGAAGGGAATTCATGCACTTAGCAAATTTTGATTTATTTATCTACTAAGTTGGAGTCCCTGCTGGGACCAGGGGTTTCAGTACCTATCCAAATAAGCATCATCCCTGTCCTTGAGAAGCTTCTGCTTGGGCAGAGGAGAGGGAGAGTACACAAGTAAGTCCTCACTGATGACTGTTATGAGAGCGGTTTAGGGAAGAAGGGTGTGGTGGGGGGCGGGGGAGGGGGGGGGCAGAGGAGAGGCCAGGCCTGGTGAGCAGCTGAGAAAAGTGGTCTCTGGAGCCTTTTTCTCAGCCCTTGCTGTATGTCTGGCCCCCAGGCACCTCCCATTGCATCCATTTCCACGTCTGGAAGATGTGGATAGTACAGTACTCATGAAAGTAATGTGAGAATGAAATGAGGCAATAATTGTATAGCACTAAGGAAGCCTGATTGCGATCACTATTCAGAGGAGTTTAATAGTATTATCAGAAAGCCAGAAATGTAAATTGAATAAAATTGGGAAGCCATCGAAGGGAGTATTGATATGAAGGAACACTTTAAAGGAAAATGAATTTTCATACCAAATCACTAAGGGATTTGCTCAAGCCCTTGCCAAATACCCAAACAACTGAGCCTGAATCTCCCCATGCTCATCCTGGCTCCACATTCCCAGAGTCAGAAAGAAGAGGGTCTATTTTGGTTTCTCCATGAAATTTAATTGAGTGTTGCTGGTCTTCCAGACACTGCATTCTGACATTTCAGAGTTTAATAAAGTTACTTGGGGGGTTGTAGGAAGGGTTTTGGATTCCCCTCCACCTTTCTCCAGTTTTTCATGCATGATTATTAAGTGATGGTCACCGTCATTGTAATCCTCTATCCTTTTAAGTAAACTTGAAGTTGCAATGTTTAAGTGTAGTATTTATTATTACTTTAAAACACAACAAAGGCGTATTTCCGTTTTGCTGCAGCTCAGTAACATGCTGCCTTGACTTTTACTTTGCCTGTGCCAGGTTTTTGGACTGAAGGTTCGCTTTCCTACGTGAAATAGAAAAAGGTCCTAATGGAGGGAAACTCCTGGAAGCAAACCCCTTCGTTCCTGGGTGGCATCCCAGCACGTTCTTGGGGTAGGCACAGACGGCAGAGCTGGGGAAATACCCACCGCAGGAGCTGCCAGGAGGTCAGGGTAGCAGAGCAGGGGAGTAGATCGCCAGGCCTGAACAAAGGAAGAGAAATATTTACACCTCCCTTAAGCCATGGAGTCAAGTCTCTCCAGCATGCTCAGGGGGCCTCCTGAACTTTGAAACTTGGACTGAGTCCAGCCATGAAGTATGGAAAGGTACTTTCTGCAATGCTTCATGACCACCACTGTTTCGTCTTGCTTTCATCTTGGCTGAGAGATACAAGGCAGGTTCTCAGAACCCCTCCCTGTGCTTGCTGTGCTAACGAAGTTGTTTACATGGAAATTAGGAAGATTTCAGAATCAAAGGGCACGTGGACATTGTAATCAAGAACATGTCTTTATGTCCATGGCTCTGTGCCCATATGGTAATGATTCCATCTGGTTGCTAATTCTAAGTTCCTTCGTGGCGTGTTTCATAGTACTCGGTGTTACTGTTTAGTGTGCAGTTAGATCTCCTTTTATATGAGACCATGGTATTAGCCTTATGAGTAAGGAGAAAGATTGATCCTTTATAGGGGTTGCCGAAAACACGCACGCACACATGCTCTAGTCAGATTCAAAAATCACTTAAGTTCTTGATGAAGAGACTGCCAACTCTGAGCCAGTAATCCTGAGCTCCCCACATGGACAGAGGTCTCCTAAGCAGTGGGGCTCATGCCAGCTCCATGCCAGAGAGAAAGGGGCTAGAATCCACCAGATGCAAAGGATTTTGCCCTGGGAACCACAGTCTCTCCTCCTCAGGCTCCTTCCCCTTTAAGCAAATCCACCCTACAAAAGATATGTTTATTTGTATTTTCAGTTAAGTTGACTATTTATCCACATTTCCTGCCGATGAGTCATTTATGCAGCTTACTGAAAAAAAAAAAAGACAAATTGAGAACTGAAGCACTGCAAAATTAAGGATCAAAGACGCAAAACTGACGTAAGCCCCAAATAGGTATGGGTTAAGAATTTAATCAGCAAACCGATCAGTCAGCACACCAGGACAAGATTGCCAGGGAGGTTGTGTTTTCATTTTTTTTCCTGAAGCCAACACAGCCTGCCCTTACGGAGCACTTTTGTTGGCGTTGCTCATCAGATGCGTGTAAATAAATAACATACTGGTATTTGGTCAAGGACCCAAACCACATTTGCCTAGGGTCTATGTGAGGAAAGACCCCGGCTGCATGTGATGCCTGTGTAAAAGGTGTATATGTTTGTCTGTGTAAAAAGAGGCCCGAGTTGAGGGAGGACCAGAGGGAGATCGCTCTGTTTACAGTGTGCAGAGACAGAGAGAGGCATCAGTCTGAGGGGCGAGATGGGCTGTGCATCTGGGAAAGCAGACATGAGATGCCCACATACGCCCTGAGTGGCCGGGACTGCATTCCACATATACACCCATCTGTCGTCTTCTAGTCTAGGACCCACATGACTGCAAAGCCAGATGATGAGTGTTACTTTCATCTCTTCCTCTGGATACATTTTATCCAACTTTTAAAAAAATCAGTCAGAGAGGCAGATACGTATATCCATGCGATTGCTTCACTAAAATATCTGAAATGATGAAAAGCATCAGCAGAGAGCTTAGAAATGGATACACATAACATGTATTAGTGAGCAGCATGGCCTGTGTTAATGACTCCACAAAACAACCCTGTGAAAGGCTTGCCATTAGTACTCCCTTTTCATAGATGAAGGAACTTGAGATGTGACTTGGCCAATGTCCACAGCAAGTAAAGGGTAGTCCATTTTGACTTGAGGTTCAAGTTCTCAGCCACTAGTGTGTTATGTCCCTTTGAAGGCGAATCATTTCTGTCTGCATCTCATTGTGTTATCACATCAAATCCTTTGTACTTTGAAAAAAAAACAGTTCTCCAAATCAAAAGCCTCTTCACACTACCCTAAATCCATAATCCATAAAGCATGCCTTTGAATTATACTTTACATTTTCTTTATAATGAACACAGGAAACATTCTGAACTTTTCTTTCAGCTGGTTGAAAGGCTGACTGTTGCCTGTTTGTAACATAACAGGTGAAGTTACACATTCTCCAGCTGCTGTCCTATCTGTGCTCTTATGACCCCCAGCCCTTAAAGGACTGTCCCCTCGGAAAACCCACAAGGTTCTGTGCACCAAGTGTACAGCCATGTTTATCAGTACGTTCTCGCTGGGCTTAGGTGTTAAAGATGTCTCCGCTTCCCTGAACGGAAGAGACACTTCTGCTCCATTCTGCTTCTCCTTTTACAGAAACTACTTCCAGTTATCCCTCTACCCACCTCTTCCTTCGGTCCCCTTCATCTCAGCTTTGCATACTTGAACAAGTGTGATATCATCCCACTGCAGTAAAAATTGCACCATTTTCCAAGATCAGGTAGTGCCTCTGACTCCACCAAGGGCTATAGAAAAGGGTCAGCTTTGAAAGTCAGTCCCTGTGCTCTCTCCCTCCCCGCTATCAGCTTGGGCCCCCTGTGCTCCTACTGTTTATAGACAATGACTAGTCTTGAAAGTGAGATAGCAGAATGACCCACATTAACCTTTATTTTCTAAAGCTCAGCTTAAAATATGTGGAACAGAATCAGTTACAGTGAGCTTCCGGTTTGTAGTTCAATAACCCACTCTTCTTAAATGTGGATTCATCCCAAACCACCCCTCCTCAGCATTTTTTTAAAGCTCTCAGGGGATTGCTCTCTTCAACTCACTGAGCCTCAGTTTGCCCATCTATAAAATTAAAGGAATGGATTAAACAATTTCTCAGGCCTTCCAGATCTCAGGCACTTAGATTCTAATCTAGGTTTCCACTTTCCTACATTAGAGTTTCTATCCACCCATCATCCATCCGTTTATTCATTCATTCATTGAAAAAAAAATGTATGTGGAATTCCTGTTTTGCAGTAGACAATGTTCTAGGCAGAGGGACCTGGTGATAACCAGGATGAATAACATTTCTCTTCCATGGGGTTTGTGACCTTCTCTCTGTCCTCCACCTCAGATAATCTGAAAGTGTAAAGAAAACTCATAGTAGTATTGACTTAATAATGTTGGATAATCAAGTGAAATATGAGTTCAAATTCTCTGACTGCATGTATAACCTTGGGTAAGTCACTTAATCTCTCTGAGTTATTCTTTATATAGAAAAATGGAGACAAAAACCTACATCATGGAGTTGTTATATAGAGACGTCTGCAAGTGCCTATCCTATAGTAAGTGCTCATTTATGATAAAGGATGTTAGTAGTATTGGGAGCACTAAGCACTATTAATGCACCCTACATGTTTCCCTTGGGCTACTCTCCTTGTTTTTGTTTAACTGATGAGATTGTTGCCAGACAGGACCTGTCCTCTAAATTAATTGGAACTTCCCTGCCTGCCTCTCTTGTGGAAGTACATGACACTGTAATATGATTACCCAATGGATTGTATTCTGTACTACATTTCTATTGCTGTTGTAAAAAATTACCACAAATCTAGTGGCATAAAACAACATAAGTGTATTATCTTATAGTTTTGGGTGACAGAAGTTAGAAATGAGTCGCATTAGGCTAAAATCAAGTTGTCAGCAGACCTGTATTCCTTCCGCAGGCACTGGGGGGAAATCTGTTACCCTGACTTACCCAGCCTCTAGAGACCTCCTGCATTCCTTAGCTCATGATCCCTTCCTCCATCTTCAAACCAGCTGTCTTGTACCTTCAGATCTCTGACTCTGAGTCCCCTCTACCTCCCTCCTGCATCCTGAAGGCCCTTGCAGTGACCTTGGGCCCACCTAGATAATCCAAGATTTTATCTCTCTAGTCTACATTAGCTGATTAGCAGCCTTAATTCCATCCGCCACCTGAATTCCCCTTTGCCATGAGACCCAGCACATTCCAGACTCTGGAAATCAGACTGCGGACATCTTTGGGAGGTAATTATTCTGCCTACTACATCTCCCCTCCAGGTTCTCTCAGCCATCTCCATCTTTGCATTTCTGCTATTATTTCCCTAACTTTGCCTCTGGTCCCCATTCTGTAGAAACCATATCAATATGGAGGGCCCAATAGGAGCTCTCTGGGAAGTAGACTCACTTTTAGACCATGAGCCAAGGGGCCTGAGCCCTGGGCATTTCTCGGGTAGCAGGACAAATCTGCCCTGTTTCAGCCTTCCGGGTGTCCCTCGGTACTCAAAACTCCTCACCTCCCACCGCTCCCTGACTAAAGTATCAACACTTACATCATCCTGGCCTGGAAGGACCTACCTCCATCACTGGCTACTCTGAACATCTAGTCTCCAGCACTCACCACTTATTACAGTTGTGCTTTTATGTGGGCAGGATCCTGAAATCCACTGTTCAAGTCTTACAGCCAGTTCTTTAATGTCAGATAACTTGGATTCAAATCTCAGTCCCACAATTTCTTCTAACTTAAAAATGTTCTTTAACCTCCTTGAACTTCTATGTTCCATCGATGAAATGAGGATAATACCTTTCCAAAAGGGTTTCTATGAGGATCAAATGACTTAATGCACATAAAATTCTAGCTCAGTCCCTGGCACATAAGTGTTTATTTAATAGAAGCCATATAGCAGAGGTCAGCAAACATTTCTTTTTTTTTTTTTTAAATGTTTTATTTATTTTTTGATACACAGAGAGACAGAGCATGAGAGGAGGAAGGGCAGAGAGAGAAGGAGACACAGAACTGGAAGCAAGCTCCAGGCTCTGAGCTAGCTGTCAGCACAGAGCCTGATGCAGGGCTCAAACCCACGAACATGAGATCTGACCTGAGCCGAAGTTGGAGGTTTAACCGACTGAGCCACCCAGGCACCCCAAACATTTCTTGTTAAAAGCCAAATAGTGAGCAATTTGGGCTCTGTAGGTCAGATAGTCTCTGTTGAAAATAATCAGCTTCACCATTATAGTGTGAAAGCAGCCATAGACAAAATAAATGTGCATAGTGTGTTTCAGTAAAACTTTATTTACAAAATAAGCAGAGGGCCGTATTTGGTTTGCAGACAAGCCAGCTAAACCCTGCTATATAGGCATATATCAGAGGTGCCCAATTATTGGTCACTGGCTCACTGTTATCAAAGTCAGTTAAACAAAGATGAGTGTTAAGAGTTTCAAAATTTTGATACATTGTACGTGCCTTTGAACTCAGAGACTCCTATTCCCTACCTACACCTGACTGACCTTCTAGGCCTTTTTAATACCACATATTAATTTGTCTGTCTGTGTGAGAGGCCAACAGTGGCCACAAAGTCTTTGTTCTTCCTCCTATTGAGAGGTGGAATCTAATTCCTCTTGCTTTGAATCTGGGCTGGAGTTAGTGACGTGTTTGACCAGTAAATGGTGGCAGAAGTGACGTTTTGGGACTTCTGAGGCTAGATCATAAGAAGACCTGAAGCATATGTCAATATAATAAAAAAAAAAAAAAAAAAGGAGGAGGAGGAAGAGGAAAAAAGGAAGAAGCTGCAGCTTCTTGGAATGCTCAGTCTCTGCCAAAGCCTTACGGACAGCCTGGTGATAGCCCCAGCTAACCTCCTGGCCATGAGCCAGCATCGTGACAGATCTGGTCATGAGTAAAGAAGCCCCAGTGTCACTGTGTCGTTGTCTTCCTGATTTCCTGACACACCAATTCTGGGCAAGATAAGTGGCCACTGTAAGCATCTAAGCTTTTAGGTGGTTGGTTCTGTAGCAATAGAAATTCAGCACAAATGGAAATTTCACTCTATGAGCATAGCAGTTTTTGTCTGGTTTGCTCACTAGTGTTTCCTAATATTCTAGAACTGTGCCAGGCAATAAGATGTGTTCAATAAGTAATTGCTGAATAAGAGAATGAATGATGAATCCATTCCTCTCACTTTGCCTGGCCAACTTCCCTGCAAACTTCAAGCCTCAGCTTAAATACCACTTTCTCCCAAAAGACTTTCTCAGACTGCCCACCCTCTCCCCATTAGATCAGATTCCTCCATTCTTTGCCTCTTCCTGCATTATGCTCATCCCCATTATAATTCACATAATGATTCTGTTAAGCACATGCTTAATGCCTGTCTACCTTCTAGAACTTGAGCTCCCTGAGAGTTAAGAAGGGGTCTCTCATGTTCCCAGCTCTACCTAGCACCCAGCATGTGCCCAGCATCAATGAGATACATAGTAAATATTGTTGGATAAATGACAAATGCTGCTATACAAAAAACATTTTTTCTAGAAAGTTCTGTGGATTTGTACAGATCCAGCCCAAAGAGCGGCATATATCTTCATTGTCCACAAAATAAGTTTTCAAAAAGTTTTAGAATCTCATACAGGAGCTTTTCTTGACCTTTACAAATTTTCTTTTCTCTTTCTTTCTTTTTTTTTTTTTTTTTTTTTTTGGCTCAACTGCCTGACAGAGGTTTCTGCTTTCCCCACACCCCAAGCATCCCCACAGCTGCATGCTGAGCCCAACTTATTCAGAGAGACAGCTTCCTGTCACGTGGGGGACTCCGGAATTAGTGTTCTGCCACAGCTGAGCAGTCACAAGGGCCCGCTCCTCCTCAGGTGGATCCCAAGGTCCAAACTCTCCAGCACCTGCGGCCTCTTCCGGTTTATCCCCAGTTACCAGGTGGCGCTCTTCCCAGCTGGAAAGAGGCCAGCCTGGTTCTTCACGGGCACCTACAGGGACAGGGTGACGAAGAGGGAGGCAGACTGGAGGTTGTGACAGGGCTTTCCATGTGGGGACCTAGGAGAGAGGCCTGGAAAGTACAGAGGCCACTCAAGGTTAAAATAAATGCAATGCTTGTGTTTATTTCAGTGCTGTTTATCTCCACAACAGGTGCGTCCCATCCCACAGGGGTGGGGGAACCTGGGAAACTGCATTATTGGTATTGAGGACCTAATCTCAGTGTATCAGGTTAGCTCTGCCGTGGATGGCTTACTCATGTGAGTCAGGCATTTGAGAGCCCTGAGCCTCAGTTTCCTCACACGACAAAATAGCCATAGTGCCTATCTAGTGGTGCTGTTGTTGGGACCCGGGATTCAGAAATAATAGTAATCACAATACCGACAGATAACACTGTATGAGCACATACTATGTACAGATATTGTATGATAGTGTGATAAACCCTAGGTACATAAAATCACTGAGTCCTCAAAACTCACTTCTGTGAGAGAGAGAGAAAGAGAGCACACTTCTTATTGTCATTTTGTAGATAAAGAAACTGAGGCTGCAAAACAGTTCTTTGCCCAAGGCACCTGGGCTGACACAGTGTCTCAGAATCCATATGACTTCCCATTACCCTCAGGGTTCAGAGCTGAGACTCACCCAACAGCCTAAATTAAAACCTGGGCTCTGCAGCCTACCAGCCAGATCACCTTCCTCTGTCCGCTCCTTCCCCAGCCTGGCCCAGCCGCTCTGCAGAGATGATTTCCCCAGAAGCATCATGCTCATCTCTGGGGTTGCCTCGGCCACATGACTCAGTAGTAATTTATGGGGAGCTCACTTCAGCAAGAATACAGCTACCTTCATAAAGCTTTCCTTTCTCCCCTCTGGATATATAAAGTCTCTGTTATAAACTAGGCTTTTAATACACTTCACTGTTCCCCATACTTCAGGTTGGTCTTCTTCCAGACACAAGAGCTGAATATACTTTTTATACCTGCCCTTGTTATTCTGTCCTTCTGCAGAAGACCAGGAAGCAGGTGGGGCTCCCTGTGGCCCACAGAACTGCCGGGGCTCTCCCCACCAAAGGCGTCCAGCCGCGGTAGCAGGAGAATTGGGAGGATTATAAAGTAAAATTGTCCCCAGTGGTAAAAATCAGACCAAATAGTCAGTGCCTGCCTGGGTGTCTTCTCAGTAAACAGTCTGAAACCCTGTTTCCCCTGGAATTACCACCTTGTTGAAATTTGCTTTTGGTATTTACCAGATATTTTGAACACCAGGATGTGCTGCGGGAAACAGAGCCCCATGAGGACACCCCAAGCTATGTCGGCCCCACCCTGCCCAAAAGCCAAATTGCCCGCAGCCTAAAACTCAAGACTTCTCTGGAGCCAGAAAAGAGGTCTTTGCTCAATTTAAAAAGGCAAATGAGAAGGAACCCTCTGGACCAGATGATAATTTCAGGATGATTCTGCTTTAACAACAAACACAAATGTTTTTCCTCACCATGCTTCGAAGTATACAGGAACGACGTGGCAGGTGTCATGCTGGGTGGATTTAATCCTTAGGGACTGAATTGCAGAATACACTCCACCACATTTGCAGATAAGAAAAGTAAGGCGCAAAGAGGTCAAGGACCTTGCCCACAATTGCAGAGCCTGTGAGGGCAGACAGGACTCAGATGTAGGTCCATCTACTCCAAGGTCTAGTTTTCCTTTGTGCTTCTCTGAAAACTGGACTGATCCCATCTCTTGGTCCAAGAAGTCCTTTGGGCCCCTCCATACTCCTGCCAAAGAGCAGCTTCAAGGATTGTTTGAACAAAGGAGAAGCTGACAGTTTACTCTCAGTAGAGTGCCATGCACATTTTCGGTATGCCTGTGCAAGAAGGGACAGCTACTGGTGACAAAGGGAAAGTTTCAGTCTAATAATTGGGCTTACTGGCTGCGTGGCAAGTATAACTGGTTTGACTGATGATGTCAGTGAGCTGATTCGGGGAGGGATAGGCCCACTTTGTGGCTGAAGCAACTAGTTCAATTCACTGAGCGTTCTCCTCTTTTCACATGGTCACTGGGGCACCCCATAGACAGAACCAAGATGTTCAGCTCCAGCTCCGAGGAGTCACACGTTGGCATAGGCTTTGCCACGTGACTAACTCACTGCCCAGAATCTTAGGTTTGACTTTGAAAGATCAAGCTGGAAGGAAGCCTTTTCCTTTATAGGAATGTTCAAAATGTTCAAGTTCAAGGCCACCTCTGTGCAGCTGAAGCCTGCCAGTTGTTCACCACTTCCCTGGATGTTACATTCCTGCCTAATGCCTCAGGTGGTATTTTGGAAACTACTGGATTGAAAAAAAATTTTTTTTTATTTGAGAGACAGAGAGTGTGTGAGTGTACAAGCGGGAGAGAGGGGCATAGGGAGACAGACAGAGAGAGAGGGAGAGAGAGAGAGAGAGAGAGAGAGAGAGAATCCCAAGCAGGCTTCATGCTCAGCACAGAGCCTGGCATAGGGCTTGATTCTGTGACCCTGAGATCATGACCTGTCTTGAAATCAAAAGTAGGATGCTCCATTGACTAAGCCACCTGAGTGTCCCATGGATACCACTGGATTTTAATATATAATTTTTATATTTTAACAAAAGTATTACACAAATTCATGTTCGGTGTAAAAATAAATGCATAAAGGGGCGTCTGGTCGTGATCTCATGGTTCGTGAGTTTGAGACTTGCAATGGGCTCTGTGCTGTCAACTTGGAGCCTGGAGTCTGTTTCAGGTTTTGTGTCTCCATCTCTCTCTTCCCCTCCCTGCTCATGCTCTGATCTCTCTCTCTCTCTCTCTCTCTCTCTCTCTCTCTCTCTCTGTCTCTCTCTCAAAAATAATAAACATTAAAAATTTTTAAATTAAAAATAAATTCAAATAATACAGCAATATATAAAGTAAAAGTTAATATCCCTTTAACTCCCCATGCCCCACTCCCAACCTTTTTCCCTTCCTTAGAAATAGAGGCTGTGAAAAGATAAATAAATAGATAGATGATAGACAGTGTGCTATTGGTACGTGTGTGGGGTTTTTAAAAATTATCATTGGTATCAGACTATAAATTATTCTACAACATGTTTTTATTCAACAATCTCTTTTTGTTCAATTGTTGAGCTCTCTATTATTCTTTTAAGTGGCTATATAGCATTCTGGAATTTATTGAACCATTTTCCTATCGTTAGACGTTCAGGTTATCTACAGTTAGCTACTGCTACAAACAATGTGGTAATGAACTCACACTCTTATCCTTGTATACTCTTCGGAATGTATCTGAGGGCAGATTCCTAGAGAGCAGGCACTGCAGTGTATTTTCATGTCTATTTTCTATTTTGATAGAAAAATGACCAAAGTACTCGTCCCTCCCCTCAGTAAAGAAAGCAAAAACAAAAACCATTACCAGTTTCATCCCTGACCAACAGTACGTGAAAGAAAATGAAAAATTGGCAATACTGACCCCTCCAGCCACTGTGGGAGAGTGGTTCGTTGCCAGCTCAAATGTTATCCTTTGTACCAGAACTTGCCGGGAGCTAATAAGGGAAGTTACCTCCGGTTCTGCAGAGATATTTGGTGCGCCGTCCCCTAGCCTACCTGAGCTAGCATCTCTCCATATCGTAACTGATGTAATCGTGTTCCGGCTCCCCGACTAGGGAACGACTCCTCTGGGGCGGAAACGGTACTTTAGCTCCGTTCGCAGGCCCAGCACCTATCACGGTGTCTGACATCTGTCGGTAAGCCCTGAGCGGTGGCTGGAATAAATGGCTGTAGGCAGGGAGGGAGAGGAGGAGAGGGAAGAAGAGACAGGGAAGGAAGGTGGCTGGTTCCCTGAAAGAGCTGAGACAGAGTGAAGCTCTCTATCAAGTGCAGAGACTCTAGCTTGCTGCGGTACCCTAGAAAGCTGAACGTTTGGAACCAGGGAGAGAATGCATTTTATTTTTACCCACCCACATACCTGACACAGGCGACATGGCCCATCTCCAGTCTAAGAACTGCAAGGGAAATGCAGGATTTTGAGACAGAAGAGCCACATTCATTTTGTTCCTTTGAGTTGCCTCCACACTTCACGCTTTCCTTTTCCCGTAGCTGTCTTAGATAGTGGCAGAGCTGGGTGCGGGGAAATGAAGAACAGAGCAGTTTCGGCTTCGACTCCACAGGCCTTTCCCAGGATCTGTTCTCTTAGCGCTCCTACCACCACGCTGTCATCTTTCCCACTTAGTTTTCTAGGCGTCATGCAAGCTTCTTGCCCAACACCATCCTGCCTTAACTCTCTCTGATGCAGAGGAACCCCCTGAAGGGAATCCCGCGCTCATTATTTAAAAATCAGGAGAACCCCTTTGTCTTTTCCCTGCCCTGCCAACACGTTGTATACAGGACTTACAGGATGTGCTTTATCATGGACACGTGAGCTGACTCAGGCAATCCAGGAAACATTTAAAATTTCCCAAATGCAGTCAAGTTCAAGAAACTGCTAGAGCTGCTCGGGCTGAACTTGGATAAACCATACCCAAGACCCCTATCACTTAATAATCTCAAGTATAAGAGGAGAATCTATACATGAAGGCTAACATCTCCACACAAGGGGAAGGAACGGGAAGGGAATGGATTCTAAAAGAAGGACATGAACCTTCTAGTTGAGGACAAGACAAAGCTGGCACGTCTTTTTTTTTTTTTTTTAATGTTTTATTTATTTTTGATACAGGGAGAGACAGAGCATGAGAGGAGGAGGGGCAGAGAGAGAGAGGGAGACAC
Organism: Suricata suricatta; assembly: GCF_006229205.1. Taxonomy (NCBI): domain Eukaryota; kingdom Metazoa; phylum Chordata; class Mammalia; order Carnivora; family Herpestidae; genus Suricata; species Suricata suricatta. The sequence continues at coordinate 33,354,025 of NC_043705.1, read as the reverse complement.
AGAACCAGAAGCAAGCTCCAGGCTCTGAGCTAGCTGTCAGCACAGAGCCTGATGCGGGCCTCAAACCCACGAGCATGAGATCTGACCTGAGCCGAAGTGGGAGGCTTAACCGACTGAGCCACCCAGACACTCCGTGGCACGTTTTATTTCATTCAACTATAAGGATGAATCCACAGGTAGTGCCTTCTCTGGAAATCCCTCTGGCATGCTAGTTTAAAAATGCTGCATTAATGCAAACTAGCTGCCTGTGTGTCTGGAACACTTGTTTTCCTGTTAATGACCAAATGGTTACTGTATCCACCAGCTGCTTCAGTACCGCAGGCCTTCGAGATGTCTGTAATGAAGCAGCACCCTTGATCTTCGGCTTCGTCAGCACTGTTTAGTACTTTCTGTTCATACCTACCAGCTACTACCCAAAGGGCCTTTCTCTTCTCCGCACATTCCTCTGCCATTACTGTTTCTGAATGGGACCTTTGTGGTTGGAAGACCCCTGTAGGAACTCTTTATATTTATTTTTGTTATTGTTTTCCTTTTTTAAAATCAATTTATTTTTTTAATTTTTAAAAAAATTTTACTTAAATCCAAGTTAATTAACATATAGTGGAATAATGATTTCAGGAGTAGAACCCAGTGATTCTTCATTTACATAAAATACTAGCGTTTGTCCCAACAAATGGCCACTTTAGTGACCATCACACATTGAACTCATCCCCCCACCCACCTCCCTTCTAACAACCCTCTGTTTTCTGTATTTAAGAGTCTTTTATGGTTTGCCTTACTTTCTCCTTCTTTCCTATTTTTCCTTCCCTTCCCCTATGTTCATCTCTTTCGTTTATTAGATTCTACATATGAGTGAAATCATATGATATTTATCTTTCTCTGACTGACTTATTTTGCTTAGCACAATACAGTCTATTTTCACCCACGTTGTTGCAAACGGCAAGATTTCATTCTTTTTCACTGCTAATATTCCATCTCACACACACACACGCACACACATACCATATCTTCTAAATCTATTCATCAATCAATGGAAATTTAGGCTCTTCCATACTTTGGCTATTGTCGATAGTGCTGCTATAAACACTGGGGTGCATGTGCCCCTCCGAATCAGTATTTTTGCATCCTTTGGATAAATATTTAGGGTAAATACCTAGTAGTGCAATTGCTGGGTCATAGGGTAGCTCTATTTTTAATTTTTTGAAGACCCTCCATACTGTTTTCCAGAGTGGCTGCACATCCACAAGTGGTGCAAAAATGGTCCCCTTTCTCTGCATCCTTGCCAATGTCTGTTGTCCCTGAGTTGTTTATTTTAGCCATTCTGACAGGTGTGAGGTAGTAGTATATGAAACAATTAGGAAATAGAAGTATTTTCTTATCTGGAATTTTCTGTCTTCTGTCTCCTATGCAGCCTACCACAAGCTCCTATGCAAGGACATCCTTCTGAATGCTATCCCCTGATTTCTGATTTTATATATGTATGTTATTTATATGTACGCATATAGTTGATAGAAATATGTAGGGGCACCTGGGTGGCTCAATCAGTTAAGCATCTGGCTTCTGGCTTTGGCTCAGGTCATGATCTTATGGTTTGTGGGTTCGAGCTCCGCATGGGGCTCTGTGTTAACAAATAGCTCAGAGCCTGGAGCCTGCTTCAGATTCTGTGTCTCCCTCTCTCTCTGACCCTCCCCTGCTCATGCTGTCTCTCTCTGTCTCTCAAAAATAAATAAATAACATTTAAAAAAAGAAATATGTAATGTACAACAATATAGTAATTATAATTATCAGCACTTTATGACCTATTTCATTTCTCCAACTAGTAACACATTTGAACTTCCTCAAAACCAGAAGTTCCTAGTTACAACATTGAAAGATTTGTTATGTGTACCAGTGCTTTTGGTAACATGTTCCCAGCACCCAGCTCAAACCAGGTTAAACAATAAAAGAAATATATTAGCTCCTACAACTAAGAGAGAGAGAGAGAGAGAGATACATAGATAGATTTGATATATCCACCACTGTGTGGACTTCAGACATGTTTGTATGTGACTCCAGCTCCTTTAATCTGCAATTCTGTGAGTTGCGCTGGCTTTGCCTCTAGTTCACTTCACTCATGGTAGCAAAATGACAGCATCAGTCCTGGATTTCACATCCACACTGCACTGCGTAAGAGCTTCTCTTCCTCACGCCAGCCTTCCACCCCAAGCATCCAACTGCAGCCCCGGTTTTCTTTCCAGGGAGGCATAGGTCACATGCCTTCCTCTGAACAAACAGAATGTTCACAGGCTTCCTTAAGTCAACGGAGCCTACTCCCGGAGCTGGGAATGGATTAGTAGCAAGCTTACCCCATGACTAGTATGCCCTGGGGCAGGTGTGAAATGGGGATGAGGAGGCCCTCAGGAATGTCCCCCACACAGAAGATACTGCAGGAGAAGGGGGAGAGTATCTTATCAGTGTCACAGTCCAGAAGTTTCTTTACTAATAATGTGAGTGAGCTAACATGTGACACATTATCTAACAGGTATGACTCAAAAGGTTGAGAATCCCCCTTCTAAACCATCAGCTACTCAAGGGCAAGGATTGTTTTCTTTGTTGTTATAGCACGTTAACAATTGTGAACTGAATTTATTCATGGTCTCCCTACCACCCAGCTGGCCCCCTCTGCTTTCTCTCCAGTCAGTATCTTCATGTTTACCTTCTTTCCTAGACCCTCATTCCATCTCCCCAGAGGTTTCTCATAAAAGAAAAGCAAGTCTACTGTCCATCCCTACCACCCTTCTCTGGAAAATGTAGTTTGGGAAAATAGATTATGTATAAATGTGTGATCAAGTGAAGTGACGTCATGAAGAGGGTCTCCTAGAGAAAGATGTGTTTCCTGTGTAAACAGCAAAAGACACCCATCCACGAACTCAGATGCTATTTGTGAAACCACATGGCCAGACCTGGAGGTGCATAAGGCTTTGATGCAACTGGATTTCATAAAAGACAAAGCTTTATTTAGACTGAACATGTGCCATTTGTCCTGCTATTTTAGGATGTACATTTCCTATTATTCGTGTAGAGGTGATGAGTTAAAGCTGAGCTACAGGTGTGCTTTCTCAGTCCCCCTTGAGACAGGCACTTGGCAAAGATCTGCTTGTATAGTCTGGGGTATAATCTGTGGTTATGGATTTCTTCAACGCAAAGGAAGCTGGTCTAAACAGGACTCCATTACATTGGGGTACCTGGGTGGTTCAGTCAGTTGAGTGCCTAAGTCTTGATTTCAGCCCAGGTCATAATCCCAGGGTCATGGGATCAAATCCTGCATCAGGCTCCGTGCTGAGTGTGCAGGGTGCTCAAAATTTTCTCTTCCTCTGCCCCTCTACCCTGCTCATACTCTCTTTCCCCCCCCCAAAAAAAATTAAATAAAAATTAAAAAAATAAAAATAAACAGGACTAGATTATGATGCTTAGACATCATAAGCATGGGCCCATGGTGGTGCTCTCCCTTCTGTAATCAAAAACAGAACAAATGCTTAACTAAAAATACAAAATTTGCACACATGAAGGATCACAATGACTTCATTTTGGCTTTACAAGTGGCAAAATGCTGAATATATAATATTTATTTGAATTCTTCTCTCCCCTCCTTCCCCATACCTCTCTTTTAGTGTCCTTGCTTTGCTGGTAGGACTTTAAATACATGCTTACTCTATCTTTTGAATAATTCAGCCATGGTTTTAGAAGGGAATCAGTTAGCTACCTTTGGCCTGGTGAGGTTAGCTATTCTAACCTGCTGAGTGAACTTTTCCTGAAAAAAACAAAAACAAACAAAAACAGGTAGAAGCCTTAGGGAAGCTTAGTTCTACCAAAAGCAGTGTTGAGGTCACCAGAAGGATCTAGCCTCCCAGACATTAAACACCACAGTTGCTGCTATTGCAGTGACCTCATGGTAAGAGAAGAACCTTCTCTGACTAGAAAATATTGAGACTATTCAAGAGTCCATGTCCTTCAACCCCAGAGGGATGGAGACCCTATGCTCCACCCAAGCCAATCCTTCACCTTGGGTGCACTTGATCCAATCCCCTACTTAGAGACAGTGCTTCAGCAATTCTCCCCTCCCTTTCACACATTCTCAGAATTTTCTCCTTTATACTGGATCATTCCCATCAGCCAACAAGCATGCCATTATTTCTCTTACCTTTAATAAAACTAATAGCCTCCACATCCCCCAAAGCTATACCCCATTTCTCTACTCTCTTTGGCAACCAAACTCCTAAAAACAGTTGTCTATTCTTGGAGACTAATTCCTCCCCTCCCATGAAGTCTTGAATCCAGTCCAGCCATGTATCCCCCGTTCCCTCAATCCATCGAAAGATCTCTCTTCATGGTTACCAGTGACCTCCCATTACTAAATCCAATGGTCATTATTCAACTTTAAAACTGGTTCATAGGACACCACTCTCTCTTGGTTTTCTTCTTACCTCCCCAGGCTCTCCTCCTCAGTATCCTTTGCTTAGTCCCTCATCTTCTCTACAAAGTTGGATTGCCCCAGGGACTCCATTACTTCCCATTTTACACTCCTTCCCTTGGTGATCTCATTCAACTCATGACTTGAATCTTATGTTAACAACTCCAAGAATTCTATCTCCAGCCCAGACCTCTCTCCTGCACCTCAAACTTACAATAAAGGCAACTCAACACTTCCATTTGAATGTCTCATAAATATTTTTTTAATTCAGCCTGTCCAAAATAAACCATTATTTTCCCCTTCCACTGACTCCCATCCCTGCCAAATCTGTTCCATCCCCAGTCTTCTCCATCTCAGTTGGTAGAACCCTTTTCTGCTCAAATCTAACCAATCCAGCAGTACATCTGTATTGAAAATAGAGCCAGAGTTCAGCCTTTCCAGTTACCAATACCTGGTCCAGACCTCCCCAGGATTACTGGCCACCACGCATCCACCTTCCCCCCTATAGTCTGTTTTCAACACAGCAGCCACATCAAGCCACAAAAATCCTATCATTGTACTCCAGAGGCTCACTCATGGCAAAAGCAAAGGTCCCAAATATTTTGCCTCTCTTTACTTCCTGATTTCTCTCCTACTTTGTTCCCGTGCTTAGTTCCACTGCAAGTACTGAGGCCTTCCCTCTCTCTCCCAAGTATATGACAATTGTTTTTCCCCTACAAATCTTTGCTGAAATGTCACCTTCTTAATGAAACCTATCTGAGCATCCAACTCCAAAGTGAAACCTGCCCATCTCCCCCAACTCCTAACCTTCCTTATGTTGTTCTATTTTTTCCAAAGCACTTATCACTTTCTAACATGTAATATAATTACTTATTTTCAGTGCCTGTTGTTTATTCTCCATCTCCTAGCCACCTATAGAATGTAAGTCTGGGGACAGTGAAGTGTCTGTTTTATTTACCTTATACCCCGGGTGCCTAGTACAGTGCTTAGTACTTACTGGGTGCTCAGTAAATTGTAATTGATTTCTATTCTATAATCAACTGTTTTCACCTTATATATTGCAACTATTTTCTATAATTAATACTTATTAAGCTTTTCATTTTAATTTCAGAATAGTTAACACACAATGTAATATTAGCTTCAGGTGTATGAGTGATTCACCCCTGCCTCATAACACCTGGTGCTCATCACAACACGTATTCTCCTTAATCTAATTCATCTATTTAGCGTGTTTGTATTCTTTGGGTAAATGCCCGCTAGTGCAATTACTGGCTCATAGGGTAGTTCTATTCTTAACTTATTGCAGATTCTCCGTACTGTTTTCCACAGTGGCTGTGCCAGTTTGCATTCCTACCAACAGTGCATGGGGGTTCCTTTTTCTCCACATCCTCACCAGCAAAATTACTAAAGCAAATTATTGTGTTTTTAATTTTAGCCATTCTGACAGGTTGGATCTCACTCTAGCTTTGATTTGCATATCCCTGATGTGCATGATGAGCATCTTTTCATGTGTCTATTGGCCATGTTTATGTCTTCTTTGGAGAAATGTCTCTTCATGTCTTCTGCCCATTTTTTAATTGGATTATTTGGGGGTTTTTGGGTGTTGGTTTGTATACATTTTTTATACATTTTAGATACTAACCCTTTATTGGATATGTCATTTGCAAATATCTTCTCCCATTCAGTAAGTTGTCTTTTAGTTTTGTTTATTGCTTCCTTCACTGTGTTGAAGTTTTAAATTTTTATGTAGCCCCAATAGTTTATTTTTCTTTTTGTTTCCAGGAGACATATCTAGAAAAATGTTGCTACAGCTGATGTAATAGAAATTATTGCCTGTATTCTCTTCTATTATTTTTATGGTTTCAGGTATCACATTTAGGTCTTTAATCCATTTTGAGTTTGTTTTTGTGTACAGCATAAGAAAGTGATCCAGTTTCACTATTTTGCGTGTTGCTATACAGTTTTCCAAACATTTGTAAAAGAAACTGTCTTTTTCCCATTCTTGCCTCTTTTGTTGAAGATTAATTGACCATATAATCATGGGTTTGTTTCTGGGCTTTCTAACTTGTTTTATTGATTGACTTGCCTATTTTTGTGCCAATACCATACTGTTTTGATTACTACAGCTTTGTAGTATAACTTGAAGTCTGAAACTGTGATGCTTCCAGCTTTGCTTTCCTTTTCAAGACTGTCTGGGTGCCTTCAGGATCTTCTGTGGTTCCATACAGATTTTAGGGTAAATAATCCTAAATGTTCTAGTTCTGTGAAAAATGCTGTATTTTAGTATTTTGATAGGGATTGCATTAAATCTGTAGATTGCTTTGAGTACTATGGACATTTTAACAATGTTTGTTCTTCCAGTCCATGTTCGTGGAATATCTTTTCATATTTCTCTATCATCTTTAAATTCTTTCATTGGTGTTTTATAGTTTTCAGTGTACAGGTCTTTCAGTTTCCTGGGTTAAATTTATTTCTAGGTATTTTATTATTTTTAGTAGAATTGTAAATGGAATTAATTTTGTAATTTCTCTTTCTGTTGCTTGATTATTAATATTTAGAAAAGCAACAGATTTCTGTAAATTGATTTTATATCCTGCAACTTTATTGAATTTATTTACTAGTTCTAGTAGGTTATTTTTCTGTGCAAAGTCTTTATGGTTTTCCATATATAATATCTTGTCCTGCAAACAGTGAAAGTTTTACTTCTTTGTTACCAATTTATATACTTTTTATTCCTTCTTTTTTTTTTTATTTCTGTGGCTAGGACTTCCAGTACTATGTTGAATAAAAGTGGTAACAGTGGACATCCTGTCTTGTTTCTGATTTTAGGGAGAAAGCTTTCAATTTTTCAGTATTGAGTATGATGTTAGCTGTGGGTTTTTATAGCCTTTATTATATTCCGGTATGTTCCCTCTAAACCTACTTTGTTGAGTTTTTTATCATGAATAGATGTTGTATTTTGTCAAACACTTTTTCTGCATCTTTTAAAATGATCGTATGGTTTTTATCCTTTATCTTGGTAATGTGATGTATCACATTGATTTTTGACTATTGAACCACACTGGCATCCTGGGAATAAATCCCACTTGATTGTGATGAATGATTTTTAATGTCTTGTTAAATTAGGTTTGCTAATACTTTGTTGAGGATTTTTGCATCTGTGTTTATCAGAGATATTGGCCTAGAGTTCCTTTTTTTTTTTAATGTCTTTATCTGGTTTTGGTATCAGGGTAATGCAGGCCTCATAAGATGAATTTGGAAGTTTTCCTTCCTCTTCTATTTTTTGGAATAGTTTGAGAATAGGTATTAACTCTTTTTTAAATGTTTGATAGAATTCACTGTGAAGCCATCTGCTCCTGGATTTGGTTTGTTAGGAGTTTTTTCATTACTGAGTCAATTTCATTGCTGGTAATCAGTCTGTTAAAATCATCTATTTCTGATGTATGATTAGTCCTTTCATATTTGATTACATATGATTCTATGTCCCATCCTACATGTGTAAGTGACATACATAAGACCCTAAGTTTCATGACCTTGTCACTGTTGTGTGAGTAAAAATGTTCATATTTTCTCTCTAAATGGAAAGGACTTTTGAACCCCATCTCTGCAGACCCATCCTGAAGTGTCATTCCTGTATTGGAATACCAGAAGATAATTAGCAGGGGAGAATGAAAATCAGAACAAAAACAGCAATCTGTTTCTGTCCAAATTGCAGAATTTGTAGTGCAGGCGCTTTAACAGGCTTCCTGGGTCAGGCTGCCTCGTTTCGTTTCCTGGGCCCAGGATTTATGGGGCTTCCATGTTGTCCGTTGTGACCCTGTCATTACTCTTTAAATCGTTTTTTTTCCAAAATAATTGAATTCAGGTGTAGTAGGCAGCATCATGGCTCCCCAAACATGCCCTCATCCTAATCCTGAAACCTAGGACTTTGTTACTTTCCATGGCAAAAAGGGTGTTGCAAATGGAATTTAGCCAGAGAGATTATCCTGGATTATCTGAGTGGGTCCAGTGTCGTCAGATAGACTGAAAAAGCAAAAGATGAAAAAGGAGAATCAATCAGAGGAGGTGGGAAGAGCATGACACATGGGAAAGAGTCAACCTACTGTTCCCGGCTTCGAAATTGAAGGGGTGATGAGACAAGGAATATGGGTTAGAGCTGGGGAACCCCAGCCAGAGACCAGCAGGGAAACGAAACCCCAGCCCTAGAGCTGTATGGAAGTGAAATCCAACAACCTGAATGAGCCTGGATGTGGATTTTCCCCTTGTACCTACCATTGATTATGTACCGTGTCCTCCAGCAGAATGGCTTTCAACTGCAATGGTGTGACTACAAACAAGTGTATTTGCCTCAGGTTAGACATCATGCTAGAATTGTCACCCGTGTCATCTCACTTAAAAACACAGACTAGGGCACACATACAGCAAGACCTTTACAATCAGGCTAGAAGTGCAAGAGTAGAAGTGAAAGAGAAAACATTGCACCAGAAATCATGGCTGAGGTTTCACAGTTATAGTACTTTTCATTAAAATCTACTATTTTTATTATAAAAACATTTTAGGGGCACCTGAGTGGCTCAGTCGGTTGAGCATCCAACTCTTGATTTAAGCTCAGATCACGATCCCTGGGTTGTGGAATCAAATCCCTCATCAGGCTCCGCACTGAGCCTGCTTGGGATTCTCTCTCTCTCTCTCTCTCTCTCTCCCCCCTCTCTCTCTCCCTCCCTCTCCCCCTCCCCCTCCCTCTCCCCCTCCCCCTCCCCCTCCCTCTCCCCCCACTTCCCCATTTCCCCACTCACACTTTCGTTCTCTTTCTCTCAAATTAAAACAAATTTTGGGTGTGGAGGGCACCTGGGTAGCTCATTCAGTTAAGTGTCTTACTGAGGCTCAGGTCATGATCTCATAGTTTGTGAGTCGGAGCCCCCCATCAGGCTCTATGCTCACAGCTAGGAGGCTGGAGCCTGTTTCAGAGTCTGTGTTTCCCTCTCTGCCCCTCCCCCACTCATACTCAGTCTCTCCCTCCCTCCGCCCCCTCAAAAATAAACATTAACATTTTTTTTCAATTCTCAAAGATATAGAACAGAGAATAATACAAAAAAAATCATTTACCCATCATCCAGATTTAATGAATCTTACCATATTTTACTCAGATAAAAACAAAAGAGCCCAGAGGCGCTGTAGGCACCCAGGTGTCCAGCCAGCTCTCCTCCCCTCCTTACTTCCTCAGAGCTAACCACCTTCTCTAAGTGGTGGGAATGCTCTCTGTTCAGTGTCCGCAATGTTACTGTACATGCACGTACCCATATCGCATTACATAGCGTTGGTATTTCAGCCTTACCCATACGGTAAATGTGCTGTCCTTTGCATTCTGCAACTTGCCATTTCTACTCCACATTGTTTTCCGTGCTTATCTACATTGATATCTGTAGACCTAAGTTATTTGTTTTAGCTGTTCGAACAGCATTCTATTGAATGAATTAACTACAGTTTATTTGCTCATTTACATACAAATAGACATGTAGCATGTCTCCGCATTTTTACCATTACACACACTGCCATAATGAGCTCTCTCGTTCACAGACTGCTGTGTGCATGTGGAGCCTGTTTCTAGTTTATACGTCTGTCACTCACATCTCAGAACTCCTGCCGCAGAGGTCATGTCCGGCTGTGCAGGTTCACACCTCCTGGCATTGCCAGTTGTTCTGGAAAGTACTTGTCCCCATCAACACGCCCACAGCAGCACTTCACATCCTCACAGCGGTTGTTATGATCAGACTTCTAAAGCATTTCCCTGAGAGTTGTGAAATTGCCCTTTTAATTATAATTTCCTAATTACTAATGAGGGTGACTGCCTTTCTATATGTTAACTGACCAATTAGTCTCTTCTAGAAATTTCTTATTTATATCTCTTGTTTATTCTTTTTTTAATTGAAAGGTTTGTCTGTTTCTGGTTCATTTGTTACTTGTCATATAATCCAGAAACACATTCTTTGCTCGTTTATGCATTTACAAGTATCAGGGCCCCTGGGTGGCTCAGTCAGTTAAGCCACTGACTCTTGATTTCAGCTCAGGTCATGATCTCTCAGTTGTGAGAAGGAGCCCCATGTCTAGCTTTTTATGCTGATGGTGCAGAGCCTGCTTGGGGTTCTCTCTCACCTTCTCTCTCTGCCCCTCTCCCTGGCGTGTGTGCGGGTGTGTGTGCTTACTCTCTTAAAATAAATAAAAATAAAAAACATAAGAATTACAAATATCTTCTCTCAGCTGATTTCTTAATTATATTTTGGGTACCTTTTTAAAAAATGTTGAAACTGACTTAACACAGTCAAATGTATCAATCTTTTGTGGTGTGTGCTTTCTGGGTCTTCTTAGTGAAACCCTTTCTACACTGAGAGGATTCTTAGAGGTGACTTGGAGGCTACCAAGAAAGGAGAAAGGTGATAAGGGGCCAAATTTGTAAGCTTTTCTGTCTCTGCTACTCAGAATAGCACCTCATATGTTTGTTTTATATTTGGACATCTGCATAGATTTGCATTGAAGAAATTTTCTTGTTGTTAAAAAAAAATGTTTAACTTTGACCATCACTGCATGCACAGAGATTCCTGTCCACCAAGACAAAAAGAGAAAAATCATGAGTTACGTGGTCATAACAGAAAACAATAAGAAGAAATATAATGTGCCACGTAGCTTTTGTTTGCTGAGAAGAGGAGGACAAGGTCACTTTGCTTAGAGAAGGAAGCTCTTAGTACTGAGTCCTGAGTGCAGTGCACCCTGTGGACACCAGGGAAGGAGGAACACAGTACAAGCATAATGAGGCATTTTCAGAAGGCTCAGGAAGATTCTCACGTGGCCATGCTAACCAGCAGGAGACAAGGAGTCCATCTCAGAATACAGGGTCTATCAGGGCTTTTTTGAAACAAGAAAATATACATATTGTGGCCACAGCCCGGGTGACAGATCTGCTGTGAGCTTCACCTAAGAGCACCCGTTGGTGCCTTGCGTCTGGGGAAGCGAAGGGTCTGGCGGAGAGAAGACTCCTCCCCTCCCCAAGCATCCACCCTGCTTTTCGGCCTTTGTTCTCCTCCTTCTTCCCTCTGGTAGGAGTGCGAGAAGCTACTGTTTAATGAACTGAAATCCTTCATGTCTTGAAAGCTGTGTGTTCAGCAGCCTACAAAGGTACAGTAAGCATGCACCAATCACTTGTACCTTGCAGCTGATAAGCCTTTTCCACCCATGACTCCACATTTGGGAATTTAGTTCCTGTTACCATATGGGGAAATCTAGCTCATTCTTTATTGTGGTGATGGCTGTGTAGCCTCCATTAGCTGGATGATCCGTTTGGAAACAGTCATGTCTTCAGAGATATGTTTCTATCCCGAGCAAAAGGGTAAAGGCAAAAGAATAAAACATTTTACTTTATTATTAACTTGGCTTCTTCTTTAACTCTGTTGCTCCTCCCACATATTTGTATTTTTCCCATTTTTTTCTTTTTTCTTTGGGTTTGTATTATGGTATCACTATATATTCTCTGGGCTTGGTCTCCAGGATATTGCTTCACTTTTTTTTTAATGTAATCTGCTTAGATTTAATATAATCTGTTTTCTCAAATAAGGTTAGCACACATGATAATATGATTCCTGGCCTTCTGCCACCACCCCATCACCCAGCTCTGTGGATTTAAGGCTTGCTTCTTCAGGAATGTGTGGAACTGTTCTGAATAAAGATAAAGTAAAGAATTCAAAATTCTTCTCCCAAGAAAGGCACGCAGAATGATTTTTCATACCTGTACAGTAAAGAGTCTGAGTGAAGCGTTTCCTTGGGGCAGTGAGAAAATTAGAATTAAGTACTACTCAGCCAGATTTTTCTATCCGCACCCTGCAGTATGTATCAGAGGAACTTCCACTGCCCCACAAAAGTCTTTGTTTCTCTGGGGCTAGAAACTGAACCAAGCAAAATGAACACAAAGATTTCTTTCCAGATTGTAAGAGATCTGTAGGCCCAGCTCTAAACAACTGCAGGGCCAACACCCATGCAGCCTCACATGTTTCCTCACAAAATATCATGTATCTCAACTTCTATGCCTTTCAAAATGTAAGGGAACTAGATTCACTCATTACTGCTAAGGTCTTGGCAGGCTGGAAACAGAATTCCACTCATAGGGTTTCATTGAAAAGTCTTTGATAAAGGAAGTATTTATATGGTAAATGGATCCAATAAAGGCTGTGGAAGCTTCAGGGACTGCCAGTGAACAGCAAGGAGACATTTCCAGCCCTAGAGCTGAAGAGGAAGGGAAGGTGAGGGTGTTGCAGAGCCTAGTGAGAGCTGGAGACAGGAGGACAGAGCTACCTGGCAGGGGTATATAATGTTAATATTTATTATTATCATTATCATTATCATCATCCCTAACAGCACTATGTGCCAGGCATAGTGTTAAGCCTTCTACATACATCATCTTATTTCTCAGAGTCCAAGAACAATTCACTATCATCCCCATTGCACATCTAGCTAAAGTGAGGCGTGAGGAATTCATCAGCCTGCTGAAGTCACCCAGCTAGAATGTGGCAGAGCTGGGAAGCAAGCCCAGACAGTCTGACTCCAGTCGAAGCAGCCAGCCCCAGTGTCCAGAGCAAGCTTGTGGCAGACGATGTCTGATAAGCTTCCCTCTGTGGTACGTTGCCTCTGCTGATGAAGTCCTTTCGCTGCCGTGCCGTTACTCAAACTGCAGAATCACGCTGGAGGATGGCAGCATCCAGAGAACGAGCACACCCCCTCCCTGCTCAGCCCCAGTTTCCAGAGTTGGTGTCAGTTCTTCCTTCACCAGTATAAGGTGCTCGACTCTGATCTGAGGCCAAGGCTCTAACCACATACCTTCAGTGTCTCGCTGGCGCTCAGCATGGGACCCTACCCACAGAAGTTGCTCTTTCACTGTGGACTGATTAACTCTAGGTCCGCTGTGATTCCACTATCTGGTCTTGGGTAGTGAGGCAGAGACTGAGAAAGGAAACATTATCCTCATGGCTGGGCTTGTAAATGAGGGCCAAGAAGAAACCTACCTTTTGGGAGTCATACAAAACAGGTGGCTTCCTAGGTATGACTGTGGTACAGTGGCCTGTCCAGGAGAAATAATTGCAACCGAGGACATGAACTGACAGGTGGTCAGCGCCCGTGCTAGAGGCTCTGTCTGGTATCAGCCTCCCCTGGGGCGTGGCTTTCCCTGCCCCAGTCAGACTCCTCTCAAAGAATGATGTTTTTCTGTGTTTTGTACCTAAGCAGCCCAGATAGCATCACTGTGAATCTCTACCACCAGCCTTCAGAAATGTAATGGAACCATAATTGGAACCTTTCAAAGAGACATTTGAGTGAAGAGACTCTCAGTCCTTGGTTGTAAATGAAGTGCCACAAGCCATCTGAAAAAGACAAAATGATAGCAATGTACCAAAATGCAAAGAGACACACACCTCAAAACACCAATCTGTCCAACACCGGCTGCGTGACAGATCACTTCCTCAACTTCCATTTCCCAAAGTAATCAGGAACATGGGGTAAGGAGAAGGACTCGGGCTTCAGACCCAGGCAAGCCTGGGTCTGAATCTAGCCCTGATGTTCCCAGGTGGTGACTTTGGGCTGGGTGTTTAATTCCTTAGTGCCTTGTCATTCTCATTCATAAAGTAGGGAGAGAGGGAGAATAATTCTTAGGTCATAGAGTTCCTGTGAGGATAGACCAACCAGGCATGGAAAGCACCAGGACAGGAACTGGACCATTGTATGGTATGGTGGATGGTGGCTCTAGTGTTGATGGTGGTTGCTATGGTGACGATTGTGATGATGGCAGTGGCAGACAGCATCCAACATAGAAGAGGCCTGGCCTCTGTGAGCTACAAACCGGAAGTCTGAAGGAAAATTTCTTCTTTAAGGAAGAATGCTTCATGAGGTTTAACTAAAATGCTTGAACAACTAACCACTGAATAAACTGTTTATTAGTAATAATTAGAATGCTTAACATTCATTCATTGTTCGCTTATATGCCAGGCATGGCACCAAGTAGTTTATCTGTATTTTATTTAATCCTCATGATACAGGTTTTGAAGAACAAAGTATAATCAGTACCATGTCGTATTAGAAACTCAAGGTTCTGAAATGTTAAATATCTGACCCGAGGTCACACACAAGAACTGAAGGCCTGCCTCTGTAGAGCTAGTGCAGGAATTCAACCCCAGGGTTCTCTGATTCCATATCCCCAGCTCATAACCGCTGCACCATATTGCCTTTGTTCTGACCAGATGTACAGTAGCTATTCTAGAAGGAGGGAAGTCAGGGTGCTCTGAGATACTAGCAGGTATGTAGGGCTTATGCTGATGGTTCTTATGGGAAATTCACAAACATCGATAGAAGTGTGTTTGGGATCCATGTGAGGGTTTTAGCTGGAGAATGCAAATAAGCAAATCACAGAGATACCTTATTTCTGCACTTCTGCACAGAGATACCTTATTTCTGCATTTCTGATAGTATTTCTGCACTTATGGACAGGATATTTCACTTCAGAAATCTAGATTCTTTGCTTTTCTTTGAAAGTAGGATGATCTAGAAAAACAATCATATTCCAGAATGCCTTCAATTAACTGGAGGGCTGCTACCTTGAGCTCAGGTATATTTTTCAGTTGGCCCAGTGCCCGGCACTCCTTATTTCTTTGGCCTGCACATTCTGCTTGTTTGTTCACCTGACCTGACCCTGTAGATATTTGGAGAGCGCCCTGCTGTTGAGGCTCACACGTGGACCGGGGCACAGCTCAAGTTGCAGTTAACAGAGCAGAGGTCCTTGCCCTGCAAATGCCAACATTGAAGAAGGTGAGGACCCTGAAGTCCTGTGGATCACCTCCATCAGGAGGCCATCTCCGCCCAAGAAAGAGTAGTCTGTGGCCATAACAGTGAGAGTGTGTTCTGATCAGTTGCACCATCAGCCAAGGTGTTCTGGTCACCTGATGCCTGTGCTCCCTGCCCTCCTTGCTGGCTTTTGACCATTAGTTCCTTTCTGTCCCTTTCACAGTATTTCTGCTACTCTTTGTTTTTACTGTGGGCTTCCTCCTAAGAGTGTTTGAGAAGGCTATTTTTTTTCTTGTTTAAAAATACCTTGTTTTCAACTCTTCACAATTGGTTTCCAAGTTCATGAGTGAGCAGGGCCCTAGCAAGCTAACAAGATAATATAAAACCTCCTTGTAACTGTTTTGTTGAAAAAGGGCAGGTGCAAAGAGAAGTAGAAATAAGACATCATCTTAGCTACATCGCACTTTATGATTTTTAGCACACAGTCACATGTCTTCTCTTGTTTGATCCTCAGAAAAATCCAGTGAGGTGGGTAGAGTGGGAGGAATGTGTTCATTTTTCAAAGGCTACCGCTCAGAAGTGATGTGCCCTAAAAGGCTCAGTGGTCAGGAGGAGAGAGTGTGGACAAGTGCCCAGGCCTGACCTGGAACGGATCTCCATGGCATAACTCATCTCTTGCATCACCAATTAGCTGACCACCTTATCATGGACCTTTGCTCTGAGGGAACTGAGAGTGAAATGCACGGACCAAGGATCTATTCATTTTACACCCTTCTTCCTGTCTTTCCTTTTCCACCTCTTCCTGCCAGTGGCTATGGAGCACCCACCCTGTGCCGGCCGCTGTGCTCGTCCCAGGCCAGGCCATCAAGTCCATGTGCATAAAGCCTAGAGAAGATGGCTCAGATGCTACAAAAATGCCCCTTTGTAGTTGCAGGGCTTCTCATGACTTTCAAAGCCATTTCTCAGCAACCCTGTATGCTGAGTGTGTGACTCTTTCACAGATGGGATTTAGGCCCTGAAAAGCCACATGACATAGCTAGTCAGCCACAGAGCAGAAACTGAAACCCAGCTCTTAAGACTTTGGACTCAACGCTCTTTCCACTACTGAGACTATTAGCACCTAATAGTGCCTGGCACATAGTAGCTGTTTAAGAAATGTTTGCAAAACATAAATGAACATCACAGTGCTTCTCAAAATGACTAAGAAATCTAACATAACATTCCTCTTTCAAGGCCAAGAAAACAAGGCCTCACAGGAATCTTGCAAACCTATTACTTAGTCAAAGCCAACAATGCCTGAAATTAATCACTATTATTTTCACCTAAAGCAATATATGAAGCTAGAGAGATAGAGAAACAAACACCTCAGCTGTGGCAGATAACTGCAGATAAAGCTTTTTCTTAGGTTTGTTGACATTTCTCTTTGCCCAAGGACAATCTGTTAAGAAGAAAATATTTTTCCTTATCTACTTCAAACTACATTCCGGACTCGAAGTCCAATATTGGACAGTAAGTAGTGAAGCAAATTGCTTAAACTTCTCAGGCTCTTTTTTTCCCTAGGTGGGTTTCCAGATCTACCATGGGTAGGGTCCCAAGAGTCTCCTTCCTGGGTTTTCTTCTCTTTTGCAAAGTGGTGGGAGACACATGGGGAGCAGTTTAGTAGAAAAACTTTGGCTTGCTTGGTTCATTCATCAGTATAGAAGCATGAGCGGGTAATTCAAGGGATAGTTTGGTGGTGTGAACCTTTCTTGTCAGAGGCCTGGCTGTCCACACCCTTCACCTGGGTTGATCCAAGAGTCTCTTGCTGCGTGGCACCACTCTCTAACCCGGTCCACCCTTCCTTGCCGAAGGTGGGGCCAAAGTCAGGTTTCCTCTTGAAAGGGCAACCTGGATCCTGGCAGGAAACAACTGCTGTCTCATTCCCCAACTTAACAGCCTTCCTCTTCCTTCTCCACCACTTGGCTCATCTTGTTTTTATCCCATTCGGCCATCTCTCCACCACTCCCAGAATTAATAGCTACCACCTTGGGCTGGCCATGGAAGTGATAGACAGCAAGAGCATGGAGCCTATAAAACAAAAGGGTACGGAGCTCTAGAGAATACAATTCTTATTTTATGTTTAACCCTCTGACCTAGTGTCTTTTATTCTCATTTAAATCAGCCAGTGTTTCTTAAAGTGTAATCACTATACCAGATTTCTGTCAGAAATGCAGGTTCTCCGGCCCTACCCCAGACCCACTGAATCTCTCTGGGTGGGCCCAGCAACTTGTCATTTAGCCAGCCCTGCAGGGGAGTCTGATGAACATTCAAGTCTGAGAACCACTGGTGTAAATCTTTTCTTTTTCCTACTGAGCATCACCCTCCTAGATGGTATCATTCACCTTCACAAATCTCCCCTGTAATATTTATATAAATGGACAGAGATTTTGTGATCATACTGATATGGAGCCTTCAAACTATATAACCTTTGAAATCATGTCAGAAAAAAATATCAACCTCTGAAAATCCAGCTAATAGTACTAAGGTGTGGTGGAAAGAGCATGGACTATGATATCAGACAGCTGTAGGTTCAAGTCCACCAGATGTTCAAATGCACCTGCTAGCCCTGGGGTTTTAGTCTAATTATTCACACCTCCTGTATATTATGCATAAAATGAGGATGACAGACAAAAGTTACAGGGTTATTATGAAGAATAAACACATGTGAAGTGACTATAATACACATCAACCACTCAGGAAACATTGTCTTCTTCCTCTTCGCCCCACTTCCAGTATAATCACAGAAGACATACACACATCTGCACCTTGCAGTGTACTTCTACACCAAGAAACACCAAGGCTTTATCAAGGAGGTCAAGGTATATCCTAAAGCCAAAGACCGTAGTATGTCTCAGTCTGTTGTCTAATCGAGATGTCCAGCCTCTTCCTCAGAGTTAGAATGCGACCAATATAAAGAGGTTATCACCTAGTTCTTTTATTTGATCTAGACTTATGATGACTGTTGTCAGAGGAGGGTGGAACCATAAGAGACTCTTAAACTAAGGGTTCGGGAGGGCATTAAGGGGAGCACTTTTCAAGATGAGCACTGGGTATTATACGGAAGAGATGAATCACTGGGTTCTACTCTTGAAGCCAAGACTATACTGTATGTAAACTAACTTGAAAATAAAATTTAAAAAAAGAAGAAGAAAAAGAGGATAGAAGTCAGCATGAAGTCTAGAGAATGGAGATTTGGTGTTTAATAATTTATTAGTATTCATCCAAAAGTATTTGGTAAAGTATACTTTATCAGAGGAACTCTAATGATTTGGAACCCTAACAAGGCAGAGAGGCAGTTCAAAACTTTTCCACAGTCTGGACAAACCTGTCCTTAAAAATATCCTATTCCTTTTGTGCTGAGTCTGCAGTAATAATTCATAATTTATTGACTTTTTCTATGCGACTGATCCTAAGTTTTTAAATGGTGCATGGGCCTCAGCACATTGGACCCTCAGAAGTAATTACTGTTACTTCCCCCACCCTTAATATCCGAATGAAAAGCCTAAGATTTAGAATCTAAACCCATTTTTTCTGACATCACCAAGACCTGAGATTCTGCCCCAGCAGCTGAGTTCTTAACCACTAAGCCTCAGATTCCTAATTCACTTTTCCGGATAGCTCAATATGAGGAATGAATCTCCTGAGTAGTGAGGGGAGAGCAGCGTTCTACCCACTGGCAAGCTTTGTACTCCCACTGCGAACCAGTCACACCAGCATTCTCCTTCATAAATCTGTCTCCAGTCAGTATCTATCTGACTCAGTGCCTGTGAGCTTGATAAACTCAGGGACAGCTGATTGAATCAAGTTTCTAAAAATAAAAAGGTGAGCGTTAGGCCCTGTCCTGAGATTACCTCACCAAGGAATTGCCTACCTGAGAAAAGTAGTACAGTGCAGTCACAGCTATATAATATTAGACAATTCAGAGAAAAATTTAAGATGATTATGCTGGAAGGAGCAAGCTCAAGGAGCTTTAAGGATATGGGAAAGCGCTGCCAGAAATTCTAAGTTACGATGGCAAATAGCTTTTATTTTAAGTAATGGATCCAAGCAGCTGGTGATAGTCATTGCCTGGGACTCTGCATTACGAAGGATCCTGAGACCACTTCTGGACTGAATAGTAGAGGACGTCCTGATTGATTAGCAATGTCTGCCATGATCACAGGAAGTTGCCATGGAAGCTCTTGTGTCTTATATTTTATCATCCCTTCCCTAAGTGCTAGAATCTCTATTGATATTGACAATTATACTGAATGCAGTGTCCAATTACATCTAGGTAGAAAAAAGTATATCTTGAAAAATATTTAAATTGTATAAAACTATAGGAGGGGGCAGTATTTGCTGGAATATGTGCAAAGTTGAATTTACTTTTCAGTATTTTTGTCCTCAGAGATTAGTTTCCACCTTTGCCTGGTAAAATGCAAAAGAAAACCTTCTTTCAGTGTAAGAAATGCAGGGGTTCGTTTGGGTGCTCAGTTTTCTTGCAGACAGAAGTAGATGCTGCTTTTGAGACATGGATGTATTTATCCCACTTAATCACATAATCATAAGTTAAACATTTTAAGGGTGTAAAAAACAGTTTAGGTTTTATTTTAAATGTGATAGAAAATGAGTCCTTTGGGGGCACTTGGGTGGCTCAGTGGGTTAAGCATCTGACTTGGGCTCAGGTTTCACACTGATCTCACAGCTCATGAGTTTGGGCCCTGCGTCAGGCTCTGTGCTGACAGCTTGCAGCCTGGAGCCTGTTTCAGATTCTGTCTCCTTCTCTCTCTGCTCCTCCCCCACTCATGCTCTGTCTCTCAAAAATAAATAAACGTTAAAAAATTTTTAAATAAAGAAAATGTGTCTCTTTTGTAAAGTGGAAACATAAATTATTTAAGTCCCCCAAAACTGCACTTCAGCTGTCATTATTTGTAGATGATAAAACTGTGTACAGATAATTTAATTTATAGGTTGAAATTAATAATTTATGATATACCAATTAACTGAATACAGCAAAATTGGTGGATGCAAAGTCAGTGGATGATGAAACCAATTGTGTTTCTACATATATATGCCAGCAACAATTAGGAAATAAAAATTATTAAATACCATAAATAATAGTATCAAACAAGCACAACTTAAGAACGAATCTAGTGAAGGATGTATAAGAGTTCTACACTGAAAACAAAACATTACTAAAATAAATGAAAGGAAATCTAAATATATGAAGAGCTCTTCCATGTTAATTGATTTAAAAACTCAATATTTTTATGCCCAAATTGGTCTATAAATCAATGCAATCTGAAACATAGGAACAGCTTCATTTCTCTCTCTCTCTCTCTCTCTCTCTCTCTCTCTCTCTCTCTCTGTGTGTCTGCATGTATATGAAGAATAAATTGGAAAGTTGGTACTCAAGATTAGCTTTAAGAGGAAGAAACCAAGAAGACTTGTACTTATTACCAAATCTTAAGATTTGATATAAAGTTAGATAAATTAAGAAAGTTCAATAATAATGGAAGAGCAGACAAGTCAATAGAATACAATTCAGAGAAGACGTCCACATATATGGCTAACAGATTTGGACAATAATATCATTACTCTGCAATGACAAAAGGATGGCCTTGACAATAAATGACACTGATTCCCTTGAATTTTTATATGGAGGAAGGAGAATGAACCATGACCCCTACCTCACACCTTCCCAAAACTCACTTTCAGATGTGAAAAGAAAAAGAATTATCTTCTAGAAGATAACATAGGAAAATACCTTTATCACATTAGGATGAGCAATGATTTCTTAAACAGGACATGGAAAGCACCTGTTGATTAATTTAATCAATAAATTAAACTACAGGATAATTAAAAACTTGTGGTTATCAAAAGACATTGTCAGGAAAATGAAAAGGCAAGCTGCAGAACGGCAACAGATATTTGCATAATTAAGAAAGGACATGTGTTATATGTTTTTTTAACTCCCACAAATAGGTAAAAAGACAGGTAATCCAGTAGAAAAATGGACAAAAAGACTAAGTAGGCAGTTCACAAAAAAGAATGTGAAAATGGCCAACATAAGGGCTTATCATCTTATTTACCAGAGAAATGAAAATTAAAAGTACAATGAAGTAATCCTACACAGCCACCAGAATCACTAAATTAAAAAATGAAAACAAAAAAAAAACTTGTAATTACAAGTGTTGGTGAGAATGTAAGCAACCAGAGCTCACTGGCATGTAAATTGGTACAACACTGTATTGCTGCCATGTAAATTGGTACAACTGAACATTGTTGGGCATCGTCTACTGAAAACACATTAGCACATTATGATATTGCCAATTTTACTCTCAGATATATGAAAAAAACAAACGTGCATATATGTGCACTGATAGACATGTATAAGAATGTTCACAGCAGCCTTATTGGAATAGCAAAAAAAAAAGAAAAGAAAGAAAGAAAGAAAGAAAGAAAGAAAGAAAGAAAGAAAGAAAGAAAGAAAGAAAGAAACCTTGGAGCCACACAAAAATTCATCAACATAAAATGGACAAATATATTGTGGACCATTTATACAATACAATGCTATATGGCAAGAAGAGGAAAGCAATATGTGCTTCATGTAGCAACATGGATGGATTCTATAAGTAAGCATATGGTTGAGGAAAAGAAGCCAGATGCAAAACAGCACGTGCCGCATGATCTGTACAATTCCATTCGTCTACAACCAAAATGAAATTTATTGTCATAGAAATCAAGAGTAGTTCTCTTGGGTGGATTGGGAATCCATTTGGCTTGCTGAAACTCTTCTCTATTTTTATTTGGTTGGTGGTTAGGACAATAATTTCACCTTACAAACTAGTTTCTAGTGACAGGAGTCAGAATCGTGGGAACAGTGGGTTTGAAGGGGAACACGGAAGACTCTGGGAGCTAGTGATGCTTCAAGAAGCTACATATCTAGGGGCGCCTGGGAGGCTCAGTTGGTTTAAGCATCCAACGTCAGCTCAGGTCATGAGCTCACGGTTCTTGGGTTCGAGCCCTGCCTCAGGCTCTGTGCTGACAGCTCAGAGCCTGGAGCCTGTTTCAGATTCTGTGTCTCCTTCTCTCTCTGCCCCTCCCCTGCTCATGCTTTGTTTCTCTCTGTCTCGCAAAAATAAATAAAATGTTAACACAAAAGCTACATATCTTGATAGGGGGTGGTTACATGGGGCCCCCATTTTGCAAACATTCATCAAGCTACTCAAAGTTTCTGCCCCTTTCAGTGTGGATTTTTTACCTCCACAAAACTTACCTTTAAGAAGAAAAGTTCTGTTTTTGAGGGAGAAAAGACAGGAAAAGCCCCAAATAATATAGACTGACCATCTTCATTGGTGATAACAGTAACAAAAAACATTTACTGAGCATGTTAACACTTGCCCGGCACTGCTTTATGTGGACACTCTGGTTTTAGTCTCACATGCTCTGTGAGGATTGGTCCTGTTATATCCCCGTTTTACAGACGATGAACCTGGGGTTTAGCAAGCTCATGGGACTTGCCCAAGGTCGTAGTTAGCGGAGCAGGGATGCAAGCCTTGATAGTCTGTCAAATGGAAAAATGGAATTCAAATAATGTTTCAAAAGAAAGAGAGAGAGAGAAGAAGAAGAAGAAGGAGGAGGAGGAGGAGGGGGAGGGGGAGGGAGGGAGGGAGGGAGGAAGGAAGGAAGGAAGGAAGGAAGGAAGGAAGGAAGGAAGGAAGTTAGGAAGTTAGTTTGCTGTTTGGGGATGTGTACTCCTAGAAGGCTGCCCACCGTCCACCTGCCCTGCCAGTTCACCCTCAGCCTCTCAGGCCCAACAGAAGGATGTTGTGAATTGGCCTCTGAGACTGGGGAGGGGCAGTGTGTTTGAGTTGGATCTCAGGGAATTGCTGTGGCAAGCTCTGGCTGGATTTCTTGTAACCGGAGGAGTGACGTGATGGTCTTTGACCGGGCTGGAAAACAGCCCTCACCATGAGCGGTGTGTGAAACAGCCCTCTGTCATGCCAGGCTTCAGACAGGCCGCTGGCCATCCCACCATGGGTCCCTGGCACACATACCCTTCACACCTTCTCTCCTAGCCCCCTAGAGAATGCTCTCTTCTCAGAGCTGCAAGCACTTCCCGTCTGAATTAGAAGGTTAAGATGGGGCTCTTGCTTGGAGAAAGTCTTTGGAAGCTGTTCACAGACCTGGTGGGGAGGCACCTATTTCTGTCATTTCTTCAAGACTAAAATAAAGCCAACTAGCAGGAGGCAATGAGGTGCCTGGGGTTAGGAGAGCGTTCTAGCATTTGCAGATCAGAAGCCATCTATTTTACTTGTACAGTGAGAAAGAGTCGGTAAGGTTATAAAAGCATTTTAGAGCAGAGCTGTAGGAGAGAGGCAGTTGAAGAGGTGACTGGAGGCCAGGAGATTGCCTTCAGGTCGAGGCCGGGCCCCTGAAGGCACCTTTCCCTCAGGAAGCACCACACACGAAGGAGACTCATGTCCACCTCAGTGTTCTTTCAGCTCCTCTGCCTCGCCTGGAAGCTTTTTTGGTAACATTGCCTGGTATTTGCAAATAGGAATATGCTAAAGCAGGGACGATTTTTAGTGACCATGCCAGCCACCTGAGAACAATGTGTCCTCAGGGAACAAACATGTTGCATAATCACTGGTCCAGAGAAGGTTAACTGCACAAAAATTCCTGCTCCGGAGTAAGGCTTGGTGTCGGCTCAGTCCCTGTGACCAGTTACCAGTGACCCAGGCTGCAGATGCTCCTTGCCCCAACCACAGCCCCGGTGTGAAGTACACCATCACAGTATTCTTATTTCAGAGACATGCTCTTATTCCAATACCAGCAAGTTTGTTTATTTGTGACAACAGGAAGAGGGCTGCTTCTTCTGCTCAAAGGGAGAAAGACGTAATGCAGTGTTCATGTGGCAGCAGGTATTTTCTCTGTTAGGTCACTTAATCTTCAAAGTAAATGTAGAAAGTAAAATATGAACATCCCCATATTACAGATGAGGAAACTGAACTCGAAAAAGATTAAATCACTCATCATAGAGCAGTTTTCCAGGAGATGATCTGCTAATCAAAAGAAAACCAGCCTTTAGGGGCACCTGGGTGGCTCAGTTGGTTAAGCATCCAACTTCATCTTGGGTCATGATCTCATGGTTCATGAGTTCAGGCCCCGAGTCAGGCTCTGGGCTGACAGCTTGGAGCCTGGAGCCTGCTTCAGATTCTGTCTCCTTCCTTCTACACCCCCCTCCCTGCCCCATGCTCTGTCTCTCAAAAATAAATAAACATTAGAAGAAGAAGGAGGAGGAGGAGGGGGAGGGGGAGGATATGGAGAAGAGACCTAAGAAAAATGTTGGTACAAAACACATCACCAGCTCACTCATGTGGATGGTTGAAAATAAAGGGGTTGGGAAGGACACCCATTCTTCTGAGAATTCATTTCCTTTTCATAAAATAGACCTGAAACACCATTTTCTCATCTAATGATATATTCAAACCAAAATGCTATCTCCTATGGCTCAACATAGGTTATATTAGAAGTTGTGTTTTCTTCTAAGTGCAACAGAAAGCCATAGAAAGGATTTTGTGGGGGAACTGACCTGGTCTGATTTGTGTTTAAAGCTCATGCTGGGTGCCAACAAGATAATGGATTGAATGTCTATCTTCCCAACTGGACAGGTGGTGATGTTCTTATTTGCCCACTAAGGTGTCCTCTCCATGAAGAGTAGAGACCGTGACTATTTTTCCACTACTGTGTCACTGGTGGCTGGAACAGTATCTAATCCAGATTAGGCTCCTGATAAACACTGGTCGAGTGAATGAGTGAGTGAATTAATAAAAGAATAAAACATTGATTGAAGTACCACATGTTGAATATGAAGTATGGTGAGTGCTATGAGAGAAAAGCATGGAGTAGCAGGAAAGCATATTAAAGAAGAATTTGACTAGGGATGGGAGGGTAATCATAAAGCCTACTTCTCTATTATCTGAGAGTCAGAAATGGAGAGAAGTAGATTCAAGGCATGTTGGTGACATAAAATCTCTGGGGCTTATGGATGGACTTGATATGGAGGCTGTGGGGATGTGCTAGGTATGAATATGTGCCTCCGATTTGCTCAGCCCTCCAAACTGGACATCCAGTTCAGTTCAAGATGAATTAGTGATGGTTTCCCAAGTTGTTTATTAGCTATTTGTACAGAAAAACTGCAGCATAGCAAGCCTGATTTTCCAAATAGTGAGATTCTGTCCATGAAAATAGGATGATAAGAGTGGATATTTTTATATTGACAGGAATCGGTTGGTAGCAGTCTCTATGATGCTTTCTTTAATACTCTCTCCCTTAATCTCCTGGTATTTCTATAAGGTTTCCATGGCTAGGTTTCCATGACACCACAACAGTTTCATCCATTCTGTTAAAAAATAATAATAATAAGTGGTCAGGAAGAAAAAGCCTGCACCTGAATGAATGCCTCATCTCTCCACCCCACAAAACACACCCCCCCCACACCCTTGCTCATAAGCACAGAGCTAGGTACACAGGTATTTAGAACAATCAGTTGCCTTGCCTACTTAGGTTAAAATAACTTTCGTATCTTAAAGACTTTTGTAAACCATCTGATTATTATTTATAAAGAGCAATTTCCAAGTTAAGTGTTCTTCCACTCTGGACTCTGAAAGTGATTCTCTTGAGATGTGTTGCTAAAGGCAGATGCTATTGTTTTACAAATTACACATGTGATTCCTCTCATCTCATCCTCCTCAAAGACCTGCTGTTATTTTATTATCTTGATTTCAAAAGCTAGTAGCAAAGGAGATTATTTTCAGAGATGTGTATGAAGCATAGATTTTTCCTTTTCCCTTCAACTTCCTTGTTCAGAATTTGTTAGCTAGACGGCTCTCCTGAGCTTGCCTTGTGATGGGTTTTATGTGAGATTTCCGATCTGTTTAACCTTCTGACTCCCTTCACCCATTTCCCTCACTCCCACCTCCGTCCTCCCCCCTCCCCCCACCTCTAGCAACCACCAACCTCTTCTCTATGAACCTGTTTTTATTTTAGATTCTACATATAAGCGAGATCACATGGCATTGGACTTATTTTACTTAGCATAATGCCCTTTTGGTTGATCCGTGTTCTCCCAAATGGCAAAATTTCCTTCTTTTTTCTGTGACTAAATAAAATTCTGTTGTGGGGGGGGGTGAGTGTGTGTGTGTGTGTGTGTGAGTGTGTGTGTATGTGCATGCATGCATATGTACAACAATTTATTTATCTGTTCATCCATTGATCTTTCTCTCTGACATGAATACTTTGGCTGAGCATGCATAGTTCACTCACAAGCTTCATGTCTACTCTCCAGATCCAAAGTGTCCTTCTGCAACATGGTGGGCTTTTGAATCACTGCCGTGGTGACTGGTAGATGCATGTCTATGTCAGTATCTCCAAGTCATAAGGCTTAGGTGACTAAACAAAGAGCATGTGGACTCAATCACTTCCTCCTTCCTCCTCAGACTGAAGCCTGTTGGCTTTTCTTAGGTGGGTGCACCTGTAGATGGTGCACATTTCTTGTGAAAACAGTTAAGAGGCTGTGCTATCTTCTCAAACTAAATACTCTGCCAGGCAGTGGCCACATAAAACATATTTAAACTATCAAAATTCTTGGGGATTGAAATAACAGAGTAAAGTCACAGCACCCTGTCTCACACCAGAGGTGTCATTCCGAGGTCTCAGAAATGCCCACGCTCGTTGTCATTGTCCTCAGTTTGCAACACATCAAATTTCTATTGATTTTCTCCTTTGTCTTCATAAGTCTGAAGTTTTATTAGCTCTATAAACACAATGGAAGCCTAAACCAGGAATGTCACTGGGACAGCCTTATGGGTCTAGCTGGGAAATTTGTACCTTCTTGATGTCTGCAGAATGGCCATATACCTTTATGTGTCTCAGTTTCATAAAGGGATTGATGAAGGAGCTCTGTGATGGACAGATCCCAAAAGTAAATGAACATGTCATTTTAAAAATCTCTTGGGGCGCCTGGGTGGCTCAGTCAGTTGAGAGTTCGACTTCGGCTCAGGTCATGATCTCACGGTTTGTGGGTTCAAGTCCCACATTGGGCTCTGTGCTGACAGCTCAGGGCCTGGAGCCTACTTTAGATTCTGTACCTCCCTCTCTTTCTGACCCTCCTCTGCTTGCACTGTCTCTTTCTATCTCTCAAAAATAAATTTTAAAAAAATCTCTTGAACTCTTCTACCACAGTTAGGCTTCGATCCCTGAACATGAATAAGTGACAATTTTAATAGGTGTGCAAAATATAACACAATTACCCAGTGGCTTTTTAGCATGTGATTCTTTATTTTTCTTGCAAATAACATGTAAGGGGAGCAGCTCTGACCTTGCTTAGAACTTTTCACAGGTTACCCATTGCATCTATGTCTTGCCATAGCTTACAGTGCCCTGCATATAACAGGCCCTGCTCTTCCTCGCTCCGTGCTCGGTTACTTGACCCTTTTTCTCTGTGGTTCAGCCACCCATCATCCTTTCACTTCCTCGACACCTTCATCTCTGTTCCTACCCCAGGGCCTTTATACATCCAGTTCCAGTGCTGAACAACTCACCCCACAAGCACATGCACACACACATTCACCAACCACTCTCACTCATCAATCACACACCCTCTTCTACCAAGTTAGCACCCAGTCATCCTTCGTATCTTAATTCAAGCACCACTTTTGCAGGAAAGTCTACCCTGTCCCTCCCAGGTTAGATTACGTTCTTATCTTATACATTGTCATAGAACCTATTCTTTTCCTTCAGAGCACCTGATTCAGCTGGCAATTATATGACCATTTGAGTAATTCTTTATCAATGGCATTCTCCTCCCTAGATTTTGTAAACCCTGTGCAAACACAGACTGGAACTGTATTTTGTTCACCCTCGTATCCTCAGCCTTGCATATGGAGCCTGGCACATAGCTGACTTATGGTAAATATCAGATGGATGGATGGATGGATGGATGGATGGATATGCCTACGTGCATGTGTGTCTTTCAGGTAATTGGGATATTGCCACTGTAACTTACCAAGCATATTTTCATTTTTCTTTAATTTAGACTTTTCTGATAAACAGAAAGTAGAAATGACACTACTCTTCCTATGAATCAACTTGTTTGCTAATTCTGCTTACGGAATCAGCATTAACTCAGTCACATAAACACCATGAATGATTCATAGGACTCTGGTTCGCATTCAAGGAAGAAAATCTATTTATATGACTTGTGAAAAGCATACAAATACCGTGACTTGTTAACCATGCATCTTTGTTCATTTCAACTTAATCACAAATCAGCAATCACCCCTCTTTAACACCATTAACACATCTTAATGTGCCAGATAAGTTACTCAATAAACCCATGTTTAAATACATTAGTAGTGACCAACTGAGTGTTCTGTTACACACTCTGGGCACTCAGCAGCAGCCGCCTTCCCTCCCCACCTCCCCGATGGAACGGCCTGTGGAATTTGGGACAGTTCCAAACAGATAGGATGAAGAGTACAAATACGTATGCTGATTCTTACGGAGAAATGATATGGGAAGGTCCCGTCACCCACTATTGACTGGTACAATACAGCTGGGAATGCATTTTTGATTGTGTACCAGATAATTTAAATAGTTGTAGAATGGAGAAAGGTTGATAAAAAGCACATAGGGAATCAGAGAGCTTAAAATAGTCAAGATTGCATACCAAGGCTGGGTTGAATTCTGGCTACTAACTGCTTAGGCCCATCCAAAAGCTGACTTAGGGAGAAATGGCCATAGTAGTATTCTGCTAGTAAAATTACATTTAAATATAGAAACTAAGGCCTTTTATAATTACCTTATACTTTGGTTTCCAAGTATGTTGTCCAGTCTTGCCTAAAGAGTCCAACAATCAAAAGAATCATGGAAAATGAGTTTTGTGATTCATGAAAAATGTGCTATAACATATTCTATAAAGATTCTAGTGGTGAGCTTTAGGGCAACAGATATCAAGCATCCCTAAGGCAAGCCTGATTATAGTTTTCATTTCTTTTAAAAATTTTAAACTTAGAATAACTAACACTTTAAAGCTTGAATTAATCTGCATGGATTTGCCATCATAGTAACAATTCTCCTAAATCTGTGGTTTTGAGTATTTTTAAAACTAAAAGTTATACATGCTTATTGAGATATGTATCCATATTTGCATATAAATATAGGGACATCTATATAGATAACTACATTAAGTAATACAGCTATTTATAAATTTAAAAATACCCTTCCTTTGCTCTTTCTCCGGCTGCATTATCATATCCTGTTCCCCCAGAGAAACTCGGGGCTAGCAATCTTGATATATTTACTTTTATTTTTACACAAATAGGATCCTACCATAGACACTATTCTGCAACCTACTTGATTTTCTTTGAAGATGTATTTTAAATGCCCCATTGAAGAAAGCTGGATGATGGGTCCACAAGATGTTTTTTCCCCTTGTACACTTTTTGCAGCATCGTTGAGTCCATTAATATTTCAAAATAAAATGTTTTTTTAAAGTAATTCACTCTTTTTTTTAAATGTATCTTAGTTATGATGTCACTTCAGTACATTATAACTGCCTCACTCTGTTGACTGTGTTACCAATATTTTATTATTTGGATATATGATTATCCTTTTCATTACTCTCCTTTTGATGGTATTTACATTGTTTTCAATTTCTCTGGTGTTACAATAAGGATTCAGTGGACAACTTTTGTGTACTTTACCTTTTGTACGTTTGCCTCTAGTTGTAACAAATTTGACAGGCTGAGCACCTCACCTGTTTCCATTTTTCTTGTGTACAGAGACATGTATCTAAACTTGACAGTCTTAGGTAATTGTGTCCAATTGTGTCCAGGGAAGTTTTATATTAGAAAATTCACATTGTTGTAAGAAACATCTGGTCAGAGCAAACGTAAACGAATTACTGAAAAGTTTGCGTCTACTCCCCCAAGTTGTCTTTGTGTTTTGGCCATGATTTCTCCCGGAGGGGACACATGTTCATCAGATCTTTCCTCTAGGACACCTGTGTGACTGAGCAGCCTTCAACCTTAACACACTCAAACAAACAAAGCCATCTGCAAGTTCAACAAAGAAGAAAGAAGGAGCTTCCCCAAGTTGGTTGAAAATACAGGCAAAAAATAATGAATTTATAAAATCCAATTGCTTAAAATGGTGCATGTGCCAGGCCTTCTAAATTTGGCACCAATTCCTGTTTGATAACCAAAGACAGACTTCATCAGAATTTAATACTCCATCCCTCACATGAAGTCAGACCTGTTTTGAATGTTAATATTTACCACCAAAACACATAATCCATATTTATATGTATTAACAAATTTAGGAGCTCTTACTATTGCTGGGCACTGTAACATAGGTATTGGAATATAAAAATAACTAAGATACCCTCTATACCTCCCAAAAACCACTCTATCCAGACCAGCAGTTTTTAACCAATTTTGCAGCCATGATCCCCTTTGAAGACCTGACGAAACCATGGAACTAGGAAAATGTGCATGTGAATATATACCCAGGACTTTACAAGTGATCTCAGCTAGTGCTTCAAGCTTGGGAGCTAACCATTCATCTATGGACCTCGTTTAAGATCTCTTGCAAGATGGGCCACTAGAAAAGTTTGAGATTATCCAGCTGTAAGGATCCTCTAGTGAAGAATCTAGTCAATACCTTATCATCTGCGGTGCTTCCTCCTATTGGTGCTCTCCTGTAGTAGTAAGCTGACCCCATTTCTGTCAAATAAGGCAATATGCTCAGAGAAATGATGTGACTCGCCCAAGGCCACTCAGCTATAAGCTGGAAGCATTCCAACCAGAATCTAGGTCTATGACATTTACTGTTTTGCCAAACAGAATAGACTACAAATATGAAATGCTATAAGCGTAATTTAAAAAACAAAAATCTTAGTGCCCATAACAAGTTGAAAAGTTCTAATCATCAGTATTATCTTTGTGCATGGACATTTTTAAATTTTAAGAAGTATTTCCCCCCTCCGACACCCCTAGTCTCTAGAAATAGCTTTCTCTTTCTCACTTAGTACTTGTTATACAATGAGTTCCCCCTGTTATATTTTGGATTCCTTGAAGACAGGGGCTATGGTTGGTTTATTTCCACTTCCTCGGTACCTAGCAAAGTGCCCGCCATAGACAGCACTCATTGCCTATTGAGTGAATTTGGATTGGGTTGGGTGAGTGAAAGTTCATTACACACACACACACACACACACACACACACACACACAAAGAGATTAAAGAGACTCGTTTCTACCAAATGTGTTCCTTGGTTCATGTCCTTCCTTTAAAGATTATCTCTAGGAAATGAAATGTGTCATCAGTTCATTGATGTATTACACTACTTTTTTCCAGCATTTTTTGTTCTCCTTCCTCTCCACACCCCTTTTCTTAGCTATCTGTGATATTCGATAAGTGGAACCAAGCTGGGCCGAGTCTAATTTAAACATTCAACACTAAGCAGTCTTTCACTTCACACAATCAAAAATTTTCCATGTTATATGCCAAAATACAAGAACCCGTAAGAAATAATTTAATTATTTAAATCAGTCGCAGGGTTTGGATATTTTTTAGCTGAAATCTTGTTGGGAAAAAAAAGGAAAAACCCAACTGTAACTTACCACCCAACCCAATCCAAATGACAACTTTTGAAGCATTGTGGTTGCTGGAACAGTAAGTGAATGGTTTAACCCCTCTTGGGTCTTAGAAACCATACCCAGGCTTGCCAAGAAGGAGGGAGGGAATAAATCTGCATGTTATTTAGCCACACTGAACTCCTTGAGGGCTGAGTCTATTTATAATCTATCTTTGTATTCTAAAAATAGTGTCTGGCATATAGTGAGCACTCAGGACTTTTTTGCTCCATTAAATTGGACTATACAAAATGTATACATGTCTGTAATACATGTTTCTATGGTATACACATTGTATAAATATCCTATGTGGGTGGATATCCTAAAAGGGCAGGCTATGCCCCAAATTGTCCCAAACACAAACTATAAAAAGCCCATAGTACTTACTAGCGTGTGACCACAACCCAAGTCAGTTATGTTGTAGAATTCTATCTGGTATGTGCCTATTCTGGTGAAAACCAGTCTGAATTCTTTACAATAATGTCTCTGAAACATTTCCCTAAGTCAAAGGATTAAATGACCGTTTAGAGGTGCTGCACCACGGAGACCACCCTCTCAGACACAGGAAGCTCCCCTACACCACTGTGAGCGGAGTATAGTTCAATATAGTGAATTGTAATCCTGCATGAGTGGCCTCTTCCTGCCATTCATGTTATCCTTGCTGTACAGTCCTGATCCACAATGGCTGATGAAGGTGGGTTCATGGTAGAGCTAGAACAAGCTAAAAAGTAGTAAAAAAATAATAATAATAAATAAAAAAATAAAAAAAACACCATGCAAAAATGGCAGCTTTATGAAGGTTCAATGTGTTTTTTAGGAAATGGTTGACAAAACCGAGGGTGAAATCAGCAGGTAATGGGGTTTATGGAAGCAGCCGTATCAAGAATCTAGGAAGCATCACTATAGGCTGAAAGGGTCACCTGCACCCACCTGCAGCTGGGAGCAACCAGGGACTGAGATAAGCCAGGTCTCAGAGGAATTGGAGGACCTGTGAGAGCGATTGTTAAAGCACAGTCCCAGGAACGTACTGGAACAAGTCCCATTTTCAGACATACATGCATACTCCCACCATGACATTCCTGAGTTTCCTGCTGCTTAGAAGCACCTAGTCATTTCAGGAACAATACGGCGGCCCAAGAGAAGGTCCTGACCTCCCTTCCTGTGTAAGTGACTTTTGCAACAAGAAACACTGAACTAGGAGGAAATATTTGGGGTTACTAACACTCAGCACACAATAATTTCACTTTCTCTAAAACTACCTCTCCCCATCTGGGGAGTGAAATCTGAGGGCTCTAAGGAAGGGGCCAGGCCAAATCCACACCTCTCTGCCTTGTACTCTTTGGACCCACCCTGGCTGGATTTAAATGTGGTCACTCTCCACCATCACCTAATTTAGCACCCTGGCACTTAATAAATATTTAACACTATCAAATGTGCTTGCAGGAAACAGCTTGGAAATGAATTGCTTCGTTTTTAAGCAGCTGCTTGGGAATTGTGCATTTTACAGAAACTGAGTTGACTTGTTAGTAAAAACAAATGATTCCATGTGTTACATGATATTTTTTTTAGTGTTAGTTTCAAAGCCACATGCCCCAGAAAATAGATCCCTTACTAAGAAGGAATGACTCAATTTTGTTATTAAAATGATGGTGTTATTCATCTGTTCATTCGGCAAATATTTGAGCACCTATTATGTGTGCAGTACTATTCTAGGCACTGAGAACGCAACAGTGAACAGGGCAGACAAGCCTTCATGGTGAATACATTCTAAAAAGCAAAAGTAAGTACACAAATAGATACTTATATGATGTCATGTACTGTGAAGAAAAAGAAAGTAGGGAAAGGGGATAAAGAGTGAGAAATGCTGTTTAACAAAGTAGAAGACATCCCAGAAAGATGACACTCAGTTGGAGACCAAAATAGAATGAGAGAACAAGACGTATGGATATCTGGAGAGAGTTTCAGGGAGACTGGAGAACAGGGGCAAAGGCCATATGATAAGGACGTCCTTGGAGATGTTCACGGAACATCACAAAGCCTGGATGTTTGGATGAGTGAGGAGGAAGTGAAAGATAAGGTTGAAGAGGTAGCAAGAAGTCACGTTTTGCCAGGGTTTACAGGCTCTGCTGAGGACACTGGCTGTCATCCCAAGTGTGATGGGAAGTCACTGGAACCCTTTGAGTAAGGCATGATCGCACAGAACTCTAGATTAATCACCCCAAACAACTTTCAAACTATCCAAGTAACAACCTTCTGTTTCCAGCCAAAGGTGGACTAGATATTTAGGGAATCCCTCATGTAATAGCATATCAGAAAGTGACAGCTCTACACTCCAAATGTATGTTGAACTGCTGTAAATATAAGACAGTTCCTTGCAAGCTAAAAATATAAGTGAAGAAGGTTAAGTAACCAGTGGAGTGGCATTTGCCATGGGCTTATCAGCTAATTCCTGGTGACTTAATATCTTTATTTTAAAAGGCTTTTCACCTAGAGAATGAAAGAAAACCTTGAGATAAGAGCAGAACAGTATAGTAGATCATGAGACTCATAGTTGACACCTCATTGGTTTAAAAAAAAAGGAGAAAAGAACCATCTTATAGTAGGAGCTGGTGGCAATAGATACCTGCTTGGGTTAAGTCCTTAGGTGGCATGTAAAAAAAATTGTTTAATATTTCTGAAAATTCCTAAATATAATGCAGTCATGTAGATTTGAGACCATAATTTATAAAATTTGTGTGGCAAATAAAAGAAAAAATTTAAACTGGTATGAGGTTAAGAGTTTCCCCAGAAGGCTGCTTCTACCAACACATATCCTTTTGGGAGTAAGACAGCCCTCATGGATAGTGTGTAAGAAAATATGAGATCACTACCCAAAAAATGCATGCAGAAATTAGCCACAGTGCATGAGAGATGAAATAAGTACAAACTACAAAAAAAAATTACAAAGTGTAGAATCAGACAAATCAAAATGTCTAGTAATATACA
Organism: Suricata suricatta; assembly: GCF_006229205.1. NCBI lineage: Eukaryota > Metazoa > Chordata > Mammalia > Carnivora > Herpestidae > Suricata > Suricata suricatta. The sequence goes on along the minus strand of NC_043705.1, from coordinate 33,319,055 downwards.
ATGTATCAACTACCGAGAAAAGAATATTTGAATAAATGTCTAAATTAATAAAAGATGGTACTCAGTTGTAACAAAGAAATAAGAAATTCAAAACTGACCAGGCAGATATGAAAAAAAAACAATTCCTAGAATAAAAATATAAAAATTAAAATGATAAATTCAATGGAGTGATTAATAAGCAAATTACATATAACTCAGGAGAAAATTAATGAACTGGAAGGTACAAGATAATATCCAGAAAGAATAACAAAGAAGAAAAAGGGCTATAAAAATAAAGAGCATAAGAGACAGAGAAAATAGTGATAAAGTCTAGATATACATTCATTAGAGTTATGGAAGGGCAACATGGAATAGAAATATTTGAAGAGGAAACTGACTTAGAACTTTCCCAAATTGATGAAATTGATGAATGTCAGTGTTTATTCAAATTCAAAGATCCTAAGCACGATTTAAAAGAAGGAGGAAGAGGAGGGTGGGGGAGGAGAAAGAACTCAGTGAACTAAAGGAAAGAATACATGCTTAGACATATAATAGATACCACACCACTGACAGCAAAGGGAAAAGATCTGATTGTGTAGTTTTTAAAATCAGGAAAGAACTAGAATCTTTTCTAATAATAATATATGTGCCACTACTTCTAAAGCAGCAGTTAAAGGAAAATATACTGCTTATATTAGAAAATATGAAAGGCTATAAATTACCTAGCTAATTATCTACTTTGAGTGTTATGGAAAATTTTTAAGGGTAGTAGAAGAAAAGAAATAACAAATATAAGAGTAGAAGTTAATAAAATTAAAAAAAAACTTATTAGAAACGATCAACAAAACCAAAAGTTGGCTCTTTTAAATGACTAATAAAATTTACCATACAATAAGTAACTCACAAGATTGATCAAGGTAAAAATGAAAGAGAGCACAAAAAATATTATAATTGCAAACCAGAACATAATTAACATATCATGTAGACATTAAAAAGGTAAGAGAGTTTGACACAGGCTATATATTATATGAAATATATAAGGAGCTCTTACAATCCAATAATTTTAAAAAATCAAACAACCCAATAAAAATGAAAATGGGCATATGCATAAAATACAGAAAAACTATTTTAAAAACACATTGCAAAAGACCAAGTATAGGAAATGATATCCAACATTGTTGGTCATAAAAACACAATAAGATACACATAGAATGAGTAAAATTCTTTAAATTTGAAATTAATGAATGGAAGGAAGGAAGGAAAGAAAGAAAGAATGACATTTGTTTGATAATACCAAGTCCTGCCAGACTCCAGCTCCAGCAGGTCCAGGGCTCCCTGAAGGATGGACAGTGTCGGTGACAGGGAACGGGAGAGCCTCGGCTTCTTTCTGCTCACCAGGCAGGCATCTCTGCACTGCCTGGAGAGTCAGCCTTACTTATTGAAAAAATGTATGGGGTACAAAATAGAAGTGGCATTTGCCTTAGACAATAATTTCTGATAAATTCTTTGGTGTGTAAAACTTTCCCAGATCATAGATTGGTAGAAGACTCATGCATAATCTTTACCAATAGTGATTGAAGTAGGTGACTAGATGCTTATCACATGGGGAAGGTATCTTTAGTATTTAAATACAAGGGAATGTTTTTAGCATAGTAAAGGCAAGAGTTAGTTCTTTGTGAGCAGGGGTCAATAGCCTGTCTTTCCAGGGGAAGAAAAACAGGTTTTCTCAGGAAATGTAACATTTGTTCCTATAATCACAAAAGAAGAAACTCCCATAACAACATTTTTCATAAGGTACAGTTCACATATTTTTAGCATAAGAAGGCAAGTCATTCCTAATATCAGTCAGTCAGGCACCTTGGGGGTCGGTGCTCAAGCAGAAATTGAGTGGGGTTGAGTGGGTGAAGATGCTGGTCGGCATCTGATGGTGGAAGGCCTTATAAACCCACCTTACCTCACAAGGAGATTTTTGCTCAACTTATGAATTCAGAAAAACTGGCTTCCTGCAAAGTGTGACAAGTTATGTATGGTAACTGGAATTTTATATATCACTAATGGAAATACAAAATGGTACAGCTACTTTGAAGAACACTTTAGGAGTCTCTCAAAAAAGTTAAGCATATACTTCCTTTGTGACCTAGGAGTTTCATTTCTCGTATCTACCCAAGAAAAATAAAATCATATGGCACCAGAGTACTTGTACACCATGTTCAGAATAGCCATTATACACAATTGCCAAAAAGTAGAAACAACCCAAATGTGCATCAACAGGAGAATGGATTTAACAGGTAATAGAGCCAGGCAATGGAATATTACTCAACAAAGAGAAGAAACTAACATAAGAGCATGGATGAATTTCAAAAACATCATGCTAAATGAAAGAAGCAGTGTACAAAAGACTAATTACCAAGTGATTCCATTTATATTAAGTTCTGGAAAAGATAGGGGCAGAAAAGAAATATATGGCTGCCTCATGGCAGGGATTAAATAAAAAGGGGTATAAGAATTATTTTTCAGGTGACCAGAGTATTCGAAAGCATACTTAGTGATATTTCCATGACTGGACGCATTTACAAAAACTATTTGAATTCACACTTAACACAGATGAATTTATGGCATTTAAATTACACACAAAAAATTGTAAAGATGCTAAAAATGAAATGATGAGAGGATATTATTAACAACACTATGTCAACAAATATGAAGATGTATGTAAAATAGATAGTGAAAATTGCCAAAACCTAGAAAAAATAGAACACTTAAAGAGCAATGGTACTATCATCTTTAATAAAGATCAAACAGTAGTTACAAATCTTCCTTGAATATTATGTAGGCTCCAGACAGTTTTACAAGTGAGTTTTACCAAATTTTCAAAAAGCAGATCATTTTCATCTTAAACTATCCAGAAGACAGAAAAAAAAGTCGGAAGGGAAACCCTCTCCAACTACTTTTAAAGACTCATATAACCTTGATAGAGAAACTGACAAGAGAAATTGGAGAAAGGAGAATTACTCTCTAATCTCATTCACGAACATAGATATAAGAAATCCTAAGCAGTATGTTAGCAAACCAAATTAAGCAAGATATAAAAAACATAACTCATAACTTAGGTTTTGGGCTTATTCCTAAAATGCAAATTTAGTTCAAATTTACAAAACTCTATTAATGTAGTTTACCATATCATCTAGTGACGGGAGGGGGCATGTGATCATTACAATAGATCAGAAAAAGGAGTCAATAAAATCTACCCCCCATCATGATAAAACCTCTTAGCGAAGTAGAAACGGTAAGGAGCAGTCTTAACCTGATAAACAGTAACTATAGAAAACCTGGAGCCATTATCGTAGTCAGTGGAGAAACATTACAAGTACCCCTGTTAAAATAAAAATCAAGATAATATCCTCCATCACCACTGTATTCAATGATATGTTGGAGATCCTAGACAGAATAGCAAGCAGAGAAAAAATAAAATAAAATATATAAGCATTGAAAAATAAATAAAACACCCAACTGATATAACTATCTACAAAGCACAGAAATATCTACAGACAAATTCTTAAAATTAACAAGAGAGTTTAGCAATATTACTGATAGAGGATCAATATACCAAAGTCATTAGCAAATCAAGTTGCCAGCCATAAGCAGGTAGAAAATTTTTATTTTTAAAAAGATAGCAGTAGCTATTAAGCTACTAAAATATAAGGTATTGAAAAACAATACCCACAAAAGATGTGTAAAGCTCTGTGTAGAAAATTATAAGCCTATTGAAAGGATATTGATTTAAATGCTGGCCATGTGCCAGGCACTCTGCTGGGTAGTAGAAATACAAAGGCTAGTAAGATGTACTGTTCCCACTTTCCAGTGCCAACAGGCTGGTGACAGAAACTGTGCCCAAGCAAATGGAGGCCACACCTTGGAGCAATGCAATGGAGGTGTGTTTAGATATGATAACAGGGATGAATCATGGTTATGTGGATCAGAAAAGAGGCATTCACAGTTGGAGATACTTCAGTGCTTACTCTGCAGATGAGTAGGGGATTGCCGAGAGAGAAGGCATAGGCAATGCTTGCAAAGCAGAA